>NW_027421954.1:300000-501076 GCF_037893015.1 Macrotis lagotis
AAGTTGCAGGTTATAAAATAAACCCTCATAAATCCTCAACTTTTCTATGTATGTCTAGCAAGATACAGCAGGAAGAGCCAGAAAGAGAAATCCCATTCAAAGTAACCTCAGAAAATACAAAATACTTGTGAGTCCATTTGCCAAGACAGACTCAGAATCTTTTTGAAAATAATTATAAAACACTTCTCACACATATTAAATCAGATTTAAATAACTGGGCAAATACCAACTGCTCATGGATAGGTAGAGCTAATATAATAAAAATGACAATTCTACCCAAACTAAACTATCTGTTTAGTGCCCTACCAATCAAAATTCCAAAAAATTACTTTAATGAGTTAGAAAAAATTGTAAGTAAATTCCTATGGAGACATAAGTCAAGAATTTCCAGGAGCTTAATGAAAAAAAAAGTGCAAAAGTAGGTGGCTTAGCCCTACCTGATCTAAAATTATAAAGCATCATTCATCAAAACTGTTTGGTATTGGCTAAGAAATAAGAGTGGTGGACCGGTGGAATAGACTAGGTGCAAAAGCAGGAGACTATAGTAATCTGCTGTTTGATAAACCCAAAGAGTCCAGCCATTGGGATAAAAACTCCCTCTTTGATACAAACTGCTGGGATAATTGGAAGTTAGTATGGAAGAAACTTAGATTAGACCAACACCTCACACTCTTTACCAAGATAAGATCCAAATGGTTACAGGACATAGACATAAAAAACAATACTATAAGCAAATTAGAAGATCAAGGACTAGTCTACCTGTCAGGTCTATGGAAAGGGGAGCAGTTTATGACTAAGGAAGAGTTGGAGAACATCACCAAAAACCAATTAGATGATTTCAATTACATTAAATTAAAAAGCTTTTGCACAGATAAAACCACTGTAACCAAGATTAAAAGAAATGTAGTAAATTGGGAAACAATCTTTACATCTAATGATTCTGACAAAGGACTCATATCTAAAATATACAGAGAACTGAGTCATTTTTTTAAACCAAAAGCTATTCCCCAATTGACAAATGGTCAAAGGATATGTAAAAGCAATTTACAGATGAGGAGATCAAAGCAATCTATAGCCATATGAAAAAATGCTCTAAATCATTAATTATTAGAGAAATGCAAATTAAAGCTTCGTTGAGGTACCAACTGACACCTCTCAGACTGGCCAATATGACCAGAAAGGATAATGATCATTGTTGGAAGGGTTGTGGGAAATCTGGGACACTATTACACTGTTGGTAGAGCTGTGAACTCATCCAACCTTTCTGAAGAGCTATTTGGAACTACACCCAAAGGGCAACAAAAATGTGCATACCCTTTGACCCAGCAATACCACTACTGGGTCTATACCCTGAAGAGATGAGGAAAAGGGGTAAAAACTTTACTTGTACAAAAATATTTATAGCAGCCCTGTTTGTGGTGGCAAAGAATTGGAAATCAAGTAAATGTCCTTCATTTGGAGAATGGCTTAGCAAACTGTGGTTAATGTATGTCATGGAACACTATTGTTCTATTAGAAACCAGGAGATACAGGATTTCAGGGAAGCCTGGAGGGATTTGCATGAACTGATACTGAGCGAGATGAGCAGAACCAGAAAAACACTGCACACCCTAACAGCAACATGGGAGTGATGTTCAACCTTGAAGGACTCGCTCATTCCATTAGTGCAACAATCAGGAGCAATTTGGGGCTGTCTGCAAAGGAGAGTGCCATTTGTATCCAGATAAGGAGATGTGGAGTTTGAACAAAGTCCATGGACTATTCCCTTCAATTTAGAAAAACAGAGATATCTTATTGTCTGATCTGGTTACCTCTTAGACTTCATATCTCTTCTTTAAGGATATGATTTCTCTCTCATCACACTCAATTTGGATCAAGGTACAACATGGAAATAAAGTAAAGACTGACATTGCTTTCTGTGGGGGGGGAGGGAAGTAAGATTGGGGGGAAAATTGTAAAACTCAATATCTTTAATAAAAACAAATTTAAAAAAAAGAAAGCTAAATGTTTTACATCTTTGTCTAGGGTTTTGCCCATTTCTACTAGTGAAAAGAATTTTGTAGAATGCTAATTATATAGTGGTAAAACATTAAACCCTGGGTCATATTCCCAATAATTGCTTCCACCAGTGTCACTACACAAAAATACACCCAGAGTCATTTTATACTTTTTAATATATTTTTTGTTTTCAATTATACATAATAGTTTCTACCTACCATTGTAGGTACAAACTATTACATTTGTTCCCCCACCCTACCCCCCCACAGAAGGCAGTCTGATAGTCTTTACATTATTTCCATGCTATACAATGAGCAAAATTGAATGTGTTGAGAGCAAAATCATATCCTTAAGGAAAAAATAAAATATAAGAGCAAAATTATGTAATAAAAGATAACTTTTTTTAAAAAAAATTAAAGGTATAGTCTTCGGTCTTTGTTCAAACTCAACAATTCTTTCTCTGGATACAGATGGTATTCTCCATCACAGCTACCCCAAAATTGTGTTGGATTGTTGCACTGCTAAAATGAGCAAGTCCATCAAGGTTGATCATCACCCCATGTTGCTATTATGGTGTACAATGTCCTTCTGTTTCTGCTCATCTTGCTCAGCATCAGTTCATGCAAATTGCTCCAGGCTTCTCTGAATTCCCATCCCTCCTGGTTTCTAATAGAACAATAATGTTCCATGACATACATATACCACAGTTTGTTCAGTCATTCCCCAATTCAGGGACATCCCCTCCATTTCCAATTCTTTGTCACCACAAACAGAGCTGCTATGAAAATATGCGTACAAATGATGTTTTTACCCTTTTTCATAATCTCTTCAGGAAACAGACCAAGTAGAGGTATTGCTGGATCAAAGGGTTTGCACATTTTTATTGCCCTTTGGGTGTCATTCCAAATTGCTCTCCAGAAAGGTTGGATGAGTTCACAGCTCCATCAATAATGTATTAGTGTCCCAGATTTCCCACATCCCTTCCAATAATTATCATTGTCCTTTCTGGTCATATTGGCCAGTCTGAGAAGTGGGAAGTGGTACCTCAAAGATGCTTTAATTTGCATTTCTCTAATCAGTAATGATTTAGAGCAATTTTTCATATGACTATGGATTGCTTTGATCTCATCTGTAAACTGCCTCTGTGTATACTTCAACCATTTGTCAATTGGGGAATGATTTGTTTTTTATAAATTTGTCTCAGTTCTCTATGTATTTTAGAAATGAGTCCTTTGTCAGAAATACTAGTAAAAATTGTTTCCCAGTTTACTATATTTCTTTTGATTTTGGTTATGATGGTTTTTTTTGTGCAAAAGCTTTTTAATATAATGAATAAAAATTATCTAATTTGTTTTTAATGATGTTCTCTATCTCTTCCTTGCTCATAAACTGCTTCCTTTCCATAGACCTGACAACTATTCCTTGATCTCCTACTTTGCTTATAATAGTCTTTTATGTCTAAATTCTTTACCCATTTTGATCTTATCTTGGTAGAGGGTGTGAGATGTTGATCTAATCCAAGTTTCTGCCATACTAACTTCCAATTTTCCCAGCAGTTTTTATCAAAGAGAGAGTTCTTATCTCAGAAGCTGGGCTCTTTATGTTTATCAAATAGCAGATTACTATAATCATTTCCTGTTATCTCTTTTGCACCTAATCCATTCCACTGATCCATCACTCTATTTCTTAGCCAACACCAGACAGTTTTGATGACTGATACTTTATAATATAATTTTAGACCTGGTAAGGCTGAGCCACTTTCTTTTGTACTTTTTTTCATTACATTCCTTGATATTCTTGACTTTTTGTTTCTCCATATGAATTTACTTACAATTTTTTTCTAGCTCATTAAAGTAATTTTTTGGAAATTTTTTTAGGCACTAAATAAGTAGTTTTAGTTTAGTTAGAACTGTCATTTTTATTGTATTAGCTCAGCCTATCCATGAATAGTTAGTATTTGCCCAGTTATTTAAATCTGATTTTATTTGTGTGAGAAGTGTTTTATACTTGTTTTCATAGAGTTTCTGAGTCTACCTTGGCAGGTAAACTCCCAAGTATTTTAAATTGTCTGAGGTTATTTTAAATGGGATTTCCCTTTCAAGCTCTTGCTGCTGTATCTTGCTAATAATATATAGAAATGCTGAGGCTTTATTAGGGCTAATTTTATATCCTGCGACTTTGCTAAAGTTACTAATTGTTTCCAGTCATTTTTAGATGAATTTTCAGATTCTCTATGTATACCATCATGTCATCTGCAAAAAGTGAGAGTTTTGTCTCTTCCTCCCCAATTCTAATTCTTTCAATTTCTTTTTTTCCCTTATTGCTGAAGCTAACATTTCTAGTGCAATATTGAATAGTAGTGGCGATAATGGGCATCCTTGTTTCACCCCTGATCTTATTGGGAATGCCTCTAGCTTATCCCCATTGCATATGATACTTGTTGATGGTTTCAGATAGATACTGCTTATTATTCTAAGGAATAGTCCATTTTTCCTACACTTTCTTAGTGTTTTTAGTAGGAATGTGTGCTGTATTTTGTCAAAGGCTTTTTCAGCATTTATTGAGATAATCATATGATTTCCGTTAGTTTTGATATTGATATAGTTAATTATACAACAGTTTTCCTATTATTGAACCAACTCTGAATTCCTGGGATAAATCCTGCTTGGTCATAGTATATTATCCTAGTGACAATTTGTTGTAATCGCTTTGCTAAGATTTTATTTAAGATTTTTGCATCCATATTCAATAGGGAAATAGGTCTGCAACTTTCTTTCTTGAGTTTGTCTCTTCCAGATTTGGGTATCAGCACCATATTGGTATCAAAGAAAGTTAGAGTTCTGTCTTCCCCTATTTTTTCCAAAGAGTTTATATAGAATTGGAACCAATTGTTCCTTAAATGTTTGATAGAATTCACTTGTGAATCCATCTGGCCCTGGAGTTTTTTCTTTGGGAGTTCGATAAAGCCTTGCTGAATTTCTTTTTCTGAGTTAGAGTTGTTTAGGTATTTAATTTCCTATTCATTTAAACTGGGTGACTTATATTTTTGTAAATAATCATCCATTTCACTTAGATTATCAAATTTATTGTCATAGAGTTGAGCAAAATAATCCTGAATTATCATTTTAATTCCTCCTCATTGGTGGTGAGTTCACCTTTTCCATTCATGATATTAGAAATTTGGTTTTCTTTTTTTAAATTAATCAAATGTTTATCAATTTTATTGGGTTTTTTCATAAAATCAACTCAGTTTTATTTATCAATTCAATAGTTTTCTTGCTTTCAATTTTATTAATTTTTTCTTTAATTTTTAGAATTTCTAAGTTGGTATTTAATTGAGGGTTATTAATTTGTTGTTTCTCTAATTTTTTAGTTGCATGTTTAGTTCATTGATTTATTTCCTTTTCCCCTAATTTCTTCATGAAAGCATTTAAAGATATTATCTCCTGACAACTGCCTTGCCGGTATCCTAGAAGTTTTGGTATGTTGTGTCGATATTGTCATTTTCTAGGATGAAATCACTAACTCTATCTATAATTTATCATTTTATCCACTCATTCTTTAAAATGAGATTATTTAGTTTCCAATTAGTTTTAGGTCCATCTCTCCAGGGCCCATTATTGCATGACATTTTTATCACATTGTCATCTGAGAAGGAAGTATTCATTATTTCTGCCTTTCTGCATTTGATTATAAAGTTTTTATGCCCTAGTACATGGTCAATTTTGTGTAAGTGCCACGTGTAACCTCCTTCAGTGTGTTTTCCCCTTATATCCAACCCCTCCCCTTTCTTTCCCCTTTTCCTTTGCCCCTTCTTCCTTCCCTTCCATTAATTCCTCTTTTCTTCCCCCCCCATCCTTTCCCCTTTGCTACTTGAAAGATAGGTTTCTTAATTTAACTGAGTGTAAATTAACTTTGAGCCAAATCTGATGAGCTTTCCTTTCATCAGAATTAGCTCAGAGAGAAAATAACACACACTCAATGAGTACAGAAATCTACCTTACCCTAGAGGAAAAGAGGAGAGGGAAGGGGAGGGGTTGTGGGTGATAAAAGGGAGGGAAGATCATAGGAGAGGGTATTCCAATGCAATACACCTTTTAGGTGGGACAGGATGAAAGGGAGAGAAAACAGAATAATGGGGCTGGGAGGAACAGATAGGAGGAAATACAGTTAGCATTAATAGCTCCTGTGGGGGGAAATATTGAAACAAGTTCCTCTGATAAAGACTTCACTTCTCAAACACAGAGAAATTCTCAATTGATAAATGATCAAGAGATATGAAGATTTCAGATGAGACTATCAATACAATCTATTTAAATATTTGGTTTTAAAAATGGACTACTTTGGGACAGCTAGGTGGCAACAAAGTGGGTAGAACACTGGCCCTGGAGTCAGGAGGACCTGAATTCAAATCCAGCCTCAGACACTTAATAATGACCTAGCTATGTGGCCTGGGGCAAGCCACTTAACCCCATTGCCTTGCAAAAAACCTTTAAAAAAATGCACTACTTCACCGAATGGGGGAGAAATATGGCTTGGAACAATTCTGAATTACTACCTTATATCTATTGAATTGGCTAAAAAGAGAGAACAAGAAAATGATCAATGTTGGAAGGAATGTAGGAAAATTGAGACACATGCATTGTTGGAGGTGTTTTGAAACGTTTCAACAGTGCTGTAGAGCAATTTGGAACTATGCCCCAAGGACTATAAAAGCCATGTTCACCCTTAGACCTAGTGGTGCCCCTGATAGGGATATATTCCAAAAGAGGTGAAATATGGAAAGAAAAGAATGTATATGTAGGGATATTTATAACAGCCTTTTCTGTGGGTGGGGAACTGGAAATTCCTTCCTTCCTAACCATTCTTTCTCCATCTCTTTCACTGGTTCTTCATCCAGGCCACACATAACCATGGATGGCCCCAAATGTCTGTCCTGGGACCTCTTCACTTCTGTATTATCTTACTTAGAGAGCATCCTTTTCCATTGGGTGCCAATGCAATAATCATTCCTATATGGATCATTCCCAGATGTGTATCTCCAGCCCTAACTCCCTCCTCATCTCTGCCTTCTATCTTCTTGACATCCTTCAAGTCTCAGCTCCAATCCCACCTTCTATAAAATGTCTTTTCCTGCCACCCCACTCTTTTTCCCACCACTGCCTTCTCCTTCCCTCTAATATTCTCTAATTCTCCTGTATGTGCACACTATTTTGAATATTCAAGAATCTAGTGACTGCCCTAAAGAGCCGGAATCATGATTTGTACCTTTCCTGATATTCCTAACACTTAGCACAATGCTTACAGCATAGTATGGATTTAATAATATATAACATATATAACAAATAAATATAATAATATATTTAATATTAACAAGAAATGCTTATTGACTACATTTGATCATGGTAAACTCAGGCTTATACTACAGTCATTTTACCTGTCTCTATCCTCATGTCCTCACCCTTACCCTCTACTTCACCTGCCCTGATTTCCTGGGGTGAAGAGATCTGATCTAAGTAGCTTGCACCTTTGCTTTATGAAACTTTTCAGTGAAAATTTATAAACTGTTTATTAATATATCTTTGGTACCAGTGTCACTTCTAAAACTCATCTGATGTTCTTAATAAAGCATGCCAAAAAAGCAGCAATGTAGAATGCAATATATTTGTGAAGTCAAATCCAAATTTTTATTTTGTCACTAAATCAATAACCTTTTATGAAACACCTACTATCTACAAGACACTGTGCTAAGTGCTAGATTTTTCGAAGAACAGAAAATATTTTAAAATCCATAGGATGGGCAGCTAGGTGGCGCAGTGGAGAGAGCACCGGCCCTGGAGTCAGGAGTACCTGAGTTCAAATCCAGCCTCAGACATTCAATAATGACCTAGCTGTGTGTCCTTGGGCAAGCCACTTAGCCCCATTGCCTTGCAAAAAACTAAAAAAAATAAAAAATAAAAAAATCCATAGGACCTTGAAAGAGATTCTTATCACTATCATTCTAATCAAAGACTACTATATAGTCATTTATGATGAATCATACTCATTCCTTGAAATGTCTGCAGCCTAAAACAATTTTTAAAAACAACTACTAATATTTAAATGTAAAAAGCAATATATGACCTTTTCACAATTCCTTCATTTTATAGAATTTAATAAGTAATTTTCCATCCAAATAATCAACAAAAGAACTAAAAAGTAATCAATTTCTATATAACTCAAAAGCCTATTTTATGTAAATAATGATATATTAATTTGTTATCAATCCATGTCCTTCAGTTTTAAATGATCTGCTTTTAAGTTTTTGCTTCAGACACTAGTGAGATAGATGATATACTTCAGAAAGCTCTAACCATAGCTTGGACCTGAAGGAACCACGTACACTCAAATCACCTGGAAATAGACTCTTACCTTTGAATCTTCCCTCCAAGTTCCTACACAATTTGAGGAGATTTCAGCTTGGCTTGATTAGCCTCAGCCATTTGAAGATTAAACTGCCATCCAATTGTCTCAAGCTACAACAGACAAATAGAGATGGAAATCAGATGGTACAGAAGCAATAAAACAACAGTCCACTTGAAGCATGGCTCCCCTCAGAGAAACTAACCAGGCTCCTCTTGTGGCAGTCTGGAGTTTCCTTCAAATATTCATACCTCCAGTTCTCCCCCTACTAACAATCTGGTTTCTTGTCATGCCTCTAAGAGACAGCAAAACTTGCCAATTTATTCTAAAAATAATGATTCTTTAGAGTGCCCAAATACTCCAGAAGACTTATAAGGAAAACTACCTTTCTCCTTTTGGTAGAGCAGCAGGCTGTAGTACAGAATGGTGCATCAGTTATCAGACAAGGTCATTGATGCATTTGTTTTGTAAACCTGTCCTTGGTTATACAAGGAGTTCCTGTGGAAGAAGGCTAGAAGGAAGGGACAAGAATTGGAAAGTATATCAATTTCAATAAATATATATATATATATTACATATATATATATATATATATATATATATATATATATATATTCGTTTTTGCAAGGCAATGGGGTTAAGTGGCTTGCCCAAGGCTACACAGCTAGGTCATTATTGAGTGTCTGAGGTCACATTTGAACTCAGGTCCTCCTGACTCCAGGGCCGGTGCTCTATCCACTGCGCCACCTAGCTGCCCCTCAATAAATATTTTTAAAATAAAGGTTCAGAGACTGAAGAAAAGCATATGAGAAAGTCGATTACTTTGTGGAATAGCTAATACCTTTCTCTGATAAGCTCAAAGCATATTAAAGATTTCAGGGTGCTAGGTGGCCACCAGCCACGGGCCCTGGAGTCAGGAGGATCTGAGTTCAAATCTGATCTCAGACACTCAATAATTGCCTAGCTGTAAGACCTTGGGCAAATCACTTAACCCCATTGCCTTAAATAAATAAAAAATAAAAAACATTGCCAAACAATTGGAAATCACAGCAGTAACTGCAAGTCAAAATGGAAAAAGGAAACTGAAAATGTTTATTTTTGAAAGGCAATAATTGGATAAGAAACAAAAGTGTAGCCCTGACTCTAGCACAGTGCCTTTCAGAGACTAGGATGAAAAGGAGGGAGATGCTCTTCAGACATAATCAAATACCACAGGCTGAAAATCAATTAAATGGAGCATTTTAAATAAGAACTCTTGATGTACTAATCTTGATCACGGATATCCAATAATAGTCTGAGACACCGACCCGCATACTATACATTTTCAATAATGAGGATAAACACAGGCTAGCATATTTCTGCTGCCTGGGCCAATTCCTGATGCAATATGTCATTGCCATCAACAAAAGGATTTATTCAACTCTCATGTGTGTTTTTCAAAGCTACTCTGATGGCTTCCATGCCTTGGAACATCAAAGAGAGGAAAAAGAGAACATAAGGGAACTTGAGTCCAACTCCATCATAATGGGGCCCAATGAGTTCCCATGTTCTACCCATTGCCAGCCACATGGCAATTATCAGAGATGTGATTTGAATCCAGGTCTTCAGATTTCTGCTGTACTAAAATATCTCTTTGAAATAAAGACCCAAGAGAGCATGTAGGTCATGTATTCCAATCTACCTATTTTACCGAAGAGGAAACTTGTGCTCAGAAAGGCTATAAGACTTATCCAAGGTCATAAACCATATCCACCCAGTCATTAGTCTTTTCCTGTCAACCTCTGCAATGTGTCATCACACAGCCAATACCCAATTTCTGGCCTTTGTGACTTCTGACCTGAACTACTACAGTCATCCTCTCATTGGTCTCCCCACCTCAGAAATCTCTCCGCCCATGCCAATCCTTCCTCTTCACAGCTTCAAGGTGATTATCCTAAAGCTCAGGTCCCCACAGCATTCTACTACTCAATAACCTCCAAGGATATATTTTTGGTCAAATAACAATGCCTTGGGCATGTAAAAGCCCTTGTAGCCAGGTTTCTACTTATCTGGCCACTTTACTGCATTCTATTCTCCATTCAAGTTAAATGGCCTTTCCAGCTGTTCCTCACATATAATATTTCATCTCCTTGCTTTTGGCACAAACTATATGCTCATGCCTGAAAGTTCATGCCCCCTCAACTCCATCTCTTATAATCTTTCCTTCAAATATTAGTTCAAGAATAAACTTCTACAAGAAGTCTTTCCTAATCTTCCCAGTTTTAGTGCCTTTCCCCAAAAAAATAGCATATTTGCATCTAAGCAGTCATTCACTTTAACCACCAATTGAACAGAAAGTCCCTCTCACTATTCCAAAAAAGGTTCTAGCCAACCTTAGATCCAGTTTTAAGATATTCATTATTTTATAAGGCAATCCCTTCCATTTCTGAAAAGTTCTGAATACTATGAAATTTTCCCTTACAGAAAAAAGAGAAATTTGCCAACCTGCCTCTTTCTCCCATTAGTGCTAATTCTGTCACCTTGAGCTATGCTGAATAAATCTAATCCCTCAACTACATGACAATCCTTTGAATCTCTACTTCCCAAGGAAACCACACCACTTAACTGCCCCCAATCCTCTGAATCTTTTTCACAACTGTAGCCATGTCTCTCTCAATTCTCAATTTTTTAATCCAAATGTAAAGCTTTAAGTTTGTCTATTTAAACTGTATCCAAGGCATTGAGAATGACATTAAATAGAACAGAAGCGAGGAAATATCCCTGAGTAGTTAAATTAAAAATCTCTAATTATTAGATCTTCAGGATCATCTCTATTAGTCAGTGCATCATCTTTCAGAATTTTAAATAGCTCAGTGGAATTCTGTCATCTTCACGAACCATTTTGTTAGCAATGTTTCCTAAGGTCCATTTGACTTCATTCTCCAAGACATCTAACTCTGGTTTTTTTTAGGTTTTTTGCAAGGAAAATGGGGTTAAGTGGCTCGCCCAGGGCCACACAGCTAGGTCATTATCAAGGGTCTGAGGCCGGATTTGAACCCAGGTCGCTGGTGCTCTATCCACTGCGCCACCTAACCACCCCAACATTTAACTCTAGATAAGTAACACACTATTGTGGTTATCAGTGATGCTAAAATCTTTCTGGTCGTGGATCTGGATATTCTTACCACTTCTTAATCTCCTCTGTTTCTGCTAAGTTGCTACCATTTTTGTCTTTTTTCCATGCCCTTTTTTATATGGAAAATTTTTTGAATTAATTTTCTTGAAGAGATCTCCCATCCTTCCCATTATGTTGTTTTCTTCTTTTTCTTTGCATTGTTCATTTAAGAAAACCTTATCTCTCCTGTTGTCTGGAATTTTGCATTCAGTTGAGTACATTTTTCCCTTTCTCCTTTCCCTTTTGCTTTCCTTCTTTCCTCAGCTAATTGTAAAGTCTCGTTTTGCTTTTTTGCTCTTCTTTTTCTTTTTTATTTTGTGGCTGCCTTCTCTGCAATATGGTGAACATCTGTGTATAGTTCTTCAGGTATTCTATCAGATCAAATTCTTTAACTCTATTAATATTACTTATCTAAGAGACTTCAAATCTCTCCACAAGACTATGTCATTAGGCAATTTTTTGCAAGGGCAGCAGTAAACTATTATTCTCTCATACCCAAGGAAAATGCAAAAAGCAAAGTTTACTTCACAAATCACTAAGTAAACTTCCTTAAAGTAAGGCAACCCTACACCCCACAAGAATGTTTCAACAGTTTCTGCTACAAATCATACCAAAATGCATAGAATCTCTTAGAAGGCTCAGACTTGGGGACAAATCACTGCCTAAGTCTAGACGAGTTCAGGGATGTGGATCAGAAAATCCACAATTGAACTGATGGCACCATTCAGGCATCAGCCTGTTTCTCAGGATAGAAGATTCCTAGTCAAAAACACTGGATTCAGAAGGCCTCAAAGAATTCTGATCCACTTAAAAGTGAAAATGTACCCCAATATGGCCTCTGTTTCCTAGGAGACATTCTTTCTTCTCACCCCCCCAAATCACTAAGACCCTCCACATTTCAGGAATCTTCAAGTGCTCTGATAACAATAATGCTAATAACATCAATAATAATAACACCTAATATTTATAGTGTTATTTGTCAGACACAAACATTTTGCAGTTATTATCTCAACTGACCCTTGCAACGTCCCAAAGAGGTAATGTTGCTGATTATTGAAGATTTCGAGATTGAAGACAGATTTAAGGCCACCGTAAAGGTGAAGGAATTCACACACTCTCTGGGAATGTTAAAACTGCTCAGGATTTTATGAAGGCAAAATATTACAAATATACAGATTAAAACTCCTAGAAAAGCAGTACCCACCTAAAGAATAGACTTGGTGAAGTGAGAGAGAGAAAGGCAGGCAACCATGAGGCTTGGCTAAGGCTGGCCATGTAGCCTAAGAAAGAGCATTAGAAAAACCCATCCTGCCAGCGTCAGAGCAAAGGAAGAAGAGAAAAAGTGCAGAAGTTGCAACACTTCCTGTTAAATACTCTTCTGTGATAGGGTGAGCATTGGGCAGTGCTTGGGGAGTGGTCCTACATCTTGGACCAGGTATCTTCCAATGGCAAACCACATACTGGCCCTTCCTGTCCCAAGGTGCTCCACACCCAAGTTCAACATGTCCTTCACTGTCACACTAGCATCTACAACTCAAGTTAAGTGAAGGGGAAAATGGGGGGGGGGGGGCAAGATACAAACAACAGAGTCAAGGGGAAACAGGATACAATCAACAATCAAGGTCAATTTACATCTCAGGAGCAAACAGCCCTCCATAATTAACAAGATCTTAACAGCATTAAAGCTACATTCATAATTCTCTACATCATTTCCCTGCATCAGTAGGAACTTTTATCTCCAGTTTATAAATGAGGAAACTGAGGCAAATAGAGGTCAAGTGATTAGGGTAACACAGCTAGCAACAGTTGAGGCCAAAATTGAACTCATTTCTTTCTGACTCTAGGTCTGATTCTCTATCCATTCTGCCACCTAGTTGCTATCTCAACTTGGGCCAGGTTCACTAAGTATGTCCCCTTATAGTCACCACAGGTCTTAAATGGCATGTGAACAACATTCTTATAACTGTCACACTCCTGAGAATGCACATTATAAGTACTATGCCCTATAAGACTGGCTAGCAGAAAGTTCTTTGGCAAAAGTAAAGCTATTTCATTTGCTAATGTTTTCCACTTTCAGTCAATTATTCTGCAGTTGGCACATTTCTACTTCGGATAAACCTGAATAAAGGTACCTTGATTCAAAGATCCTTAAGCTCATTTCTGCATCAACAGTTAAGCCTGCTTCTTATATTTTCCTGGAGAATGTCCATTCGTTTCAAGTCAAAGTCATTCCTTATCACTCTACTCTCCTTTTCACTGAGAAGAAAACTAAGTTGATTGGAATCTATTACATCAAAGGAACTAAAAAAAACACAAAATCAATCTGCCCCAAATGCTAGGCATACAACCTTGATATTGCAGGGCAAGGAGAGCACACTACCATCCATGGTTTCTTTCTCTGACTCACCTAGAAAATATCATTCATAATGAAGGCCCTGTAGATAAAGCACCAGATCTGGAGTCATCAAGACTGAATTCAAATCCAGCCTCAGACATTCACTAGCTGTCAGACCCAAGGATAGTAACTTACTCTGCCTCAGTTTCCTCAATTGTAAAAAATATAACTGGAGAAGAAAATGGCAAACACTTCACTCTCTTTGTATAAGAAATTCTACACACAGTCTTGTAGAGTCAAACACAAATAAAACAACTGAATACCAACAATAAGGAATCCAAATAAAATACATGACAAAATAGTAATTCATGAAACAAGAAATTCATTTCTTACCTATTCCTTGAAGACTTCCAATTACACAGTATCAGGTTCCATTTTAATCAGTCTTGACTGAGGCTGGCATCTTATTCTGATTAAAGCAAGGACATATTTAAAAGCTGCCACAAGAGCAGTGAGAAGAGCGACTAACTCCTCCCTAGGCTCCCTATCATTTCAACTAACAGAGTTGAGAAAACAGGGAGGGAAATTCTGGATATTAGCACTTTTCAAAACACTTAGTTTCTGCTGTTTACTTTTTGTTCATAGGGTAAAAAAAGACATTTTTAGGAGGATGCTCAAGACCAAGTGTCTTCCGTGTTGACAAGCCTTCACTAGGTCTACCAGCAGTTGACAAAACCCATCTTCGATTTTTCACTGTGCTAGTTGCCTGTACCCCAAAAACGGGATAAGGAAGGAGAAAAGAAGACAAGACAACAGCACTAGCCGGTACTCTGTCAAATTGAGATGATGATGCTGTCTCCACTATCCTGTAGGAGAAGTGGTGAGAGGATGGAGAGAGAGGGAGAAATTAGCAACAGCAGCCAAACCGACTCTGAGTCTGGAATATTATTACTGCTGTTTTTGTCTATGTCCTTTTAGATATACACCGCTAATTCCACTATAAAAGTCAACAGAAAATAGAATTCTCTTTGTACAAAATTTTGGGCAACTTTGATGAACTGTCTCTGCAATCATAGTTCTGGAGTTAAAAGACCATCCATCTAATACAATTTTCATTTTAAAGAAAAGGAAATCGGGGGCAGCTAGGTGGCACAATGGATAGAGCACTGGCCTTGGAGTCAGGAGGACCTGAGTTCAAATCCGGCCTCAGACACTTAATAATTACCTAGCTGTGTGACCTTGGGCAAGTCACTTAACCCCACTGCCTTGCAAAAACCTTTCCAAAAAAGAAAAGGAAAGGAAATTGCTTCCCAGAGACAAATAGTGACTTAGCCTTTCAAGGGAGTAGGCATCAAAGTTGCACTATGGTTACAGACTGGCTTTTCTGCAAGGTTACCTCGCAGAGATGAGGGATGACTATATCCTCAATTGCACAAAGCATTCTCCTATTGCCTGTAAAAGAAATAGTTCTCAAACAAGTTGGGCCTGTGAAGAATGTAGGTAGACCAAGCAATTCCTCAACCAATCTAGTCCAACCACACTTAGTAGCATCAAAAATTTTTAAAAAAATGATTACATGTGTATGTGTGTATGTGACCTTGACCCAGATAGTCCATATTTCTGAGCATCAATTCTAATGCCTTGTACCATGCTTGTTAGCAATCTTAAAAGTATCCATGCAAAATAAATATTATCAATTGATAATATAAATAGGGAATACTCACTACTTACTACTACCTTTGTATTATAACAAAGAATTGCACAAAGATATATCTCAAACAGAAACACAGTCATAAACATTAACAGAAGAAACAATCTGCATCATGTGAGAATGGTTCTCTGCTCTTTGGGTAGTAAAGATGCTTTCAAAACTACCATTCTTGGGGTGGCTAGGTAGCGCAGTGGATAGAACACCAGCCCTGGAGTCAGGAGTACCTGAGCTCAAATCCGGCCTCAGACACTTAATAATTACCTAGCTATGTGGCCTTGGGCAAGCCACTTAACCCCATTGCCTTGCAAAAAACTAAAAAAAAAAAACCCAAACTACCATTCTTAACCACTTAGTTACAAATGATTCCGATTAGATTTATACGTCTTTCCTCATGATAAAAATGAATATCTAAAATATTTGCAGCTAAGTAAATGAAATTAATAAAAAATGTTTTTCTCTTCATTGAACAGTCTAATGCCAATATCCTCTAAATACAGTATTTTCAATCTTTTATATCTATGTTGGGACTTCATTGAGTCAGAATGCTTTATATCCAAATATCTATCTCTACTATTCATACAAATTCCAAATTCTTTCAAACAATATTCAGTCTTTAAATAAGAAGTCAATAAAATCACAACACTTCTCTAACACTGTTGAAATTTATTGTCTCAGCATTAACATCAATAACTATTTTGAGAATGGCTTTGTCATAAGATATGAGATTCAATTTCTTCTTAGCACAAGCACTAAGTAACTCAGTATTTGGGAGGCTCTGAAAGAAAGTATGGGAGAGAAGAGGTATTAGACTGACTACCAATCTGAAGGTCTACAGTGTCGTGCTAAGCTCATCACTGTATGCCTGTGATACCTGGACAGTCTACCAGCACCATGTCAGGAAACTGAATCGCTTCCATTTAAATTGTCTAAGGAAGAGTCTGAACATCTTCTGGCAGATTCCGGACACTGAGTCTTTTCTTGAGCTAATCTACATAGCATTCTAACATTACCACAGAGAGTGCAACTATGATGGGTTGGACATGTTGTTAGAATGCCAGATGTATGCTTGTCAAAAAACTATTTTATGGAGAACTCACAAAGGGTAAGCGCTCACAAGGAGGTCCAAAGAAGCAATAGTGAGACCCCCTGGAGGTCTCCTTGAAGAACTTTAGAATTGACTGTACAGCTTGGGAGACACTGGCACAGGACTGCCTAGTATGGCTGCCCTCATCAGTGAGGGTCCTATGCTCTTTGAGGAAGGATGAATGGAAGCAGCTCAAAGGAAATGTGACATCCATAAGTTTAGAGTCCCCACCCCAGGTGTTCCCACGGCCTAATTGTGAGTAACTTGTGGTAGAGCATTCTGATTAGTCATAGTTGGACACACTGTAATTTGTTTCAAACATAGTGATGTCATTTTGGTCTTCTTTGACAATGAAGGACAAGAACCAACCAACCAATACAAGTACTAATACCTGAAGTAAGCTAAAGGACAATATTAAACTGAGAAATCTTTAGAGACATGGCTGAAAAGCAAGCTTTTCTACCAGAATAAAATTGTATAGGTTCCCTGAAAAAGATTTATTACATTTTGAGGTTCTTTTGTATTTTTCTTTCTTTTTAACATGAAATGAAAATCAAGCAAATGTATCAATTTTCTATAAACTGAAATTTTTCTCTCTGTTCTCCTGAAGATCAACTGAGAAGGCCCAACTTGAAAGGAAACCATCAGCAGAGTCCAGATCCTATGACTCTACTCTAAAGCTTGGAACCAAGTGAATCAATAAACTTTTCCATATCTAAGACTTCCCAGGCTCATGATTTGCACATCCCTGACCTCTTGCTCCCCTATCCCTTAAGATAGTCATCATTAGCACCACCAGCTACTTCTGGACCATCCATCCCCATGCTGGTGTTTGTCCTTAGTTCTCAAAGAAGACTGTGGCATTAGGGACCTACAGATTTCAGTGGATCTCAGTGAAGAGGACTGTGCAATGTTGCCAGTCTCACTTTCTCCTCGGGAGCCATCTGGATCCAGTGGCCAGATATGAGTCAGGAAAACTGAAGATTGCTCTCCATGCAATGGGAGAGCTTGGCCTTGAAAGCTGGGTCTTTTCCAAGTCAGTATGACTGAGGCAAAGCACTATCCATCATAATGTTTGCATATATCAGGGACTTAAAATTGGGTACAGAATTAATCCTCATGCTGACCTAAAGGAAAAAATGAAATACTTGTGGGTATATGTGTTTAGACATATATGTGTATATAGGTGCATGTCTATATATCAGCAGTTTGATCCCAACATATTTATATTCAATTATCTCCAAAACATATTAAATATATGCCTTTATTTGCATTCATGGAATGTCAAAAGCAAAAAAGTAGCAATATAGACATCCATTAGAATCATGTGCCCTGAGAGTTACCATAAATGGCTTTCCTCATAAAAAAAATTATACTTTAAAAAATTTTAATTTTAAGAAAACTTCAGTTAAGTATTATTCTTTTTTGAAAATTTAGCTGTCTAAACTATACCCCTTATTTTATAGTTTAAAAAAGTCACATGCCCTAAAAGCTTTAATATAAATGAGACATATATCTTAGAATCTTCAAAATCAAGGGGCAGCTAGGTGGCGCAGTGGATAAAGCACTGGCCCTGGACTCAGGAGTACCTGGGTTCAAATCCAGTCTCAGACATTTAATAATTACCTAGCTGTATGGTCTTGGGCAAGCCACTTAACCCCGTTTGTCTTGCAAAAACCTAAAAAAAAATCGAAAGAGAGAGAAGGAGAGAAAACCACAAAAATGGAGAAGGTTGCCATCTGTTTAACTGAATTTTCTTAGTATTTATTGGATAAATAAAAATCACTAATACAGCAGAATAGTGAAAACTTTTTTCTTAAGCATTAAGGGACATTTAAGGGTGGCTAGGTGGTGCAGTGGAAAGCGCACTGGCCCTGACGTCAGGCGTACCTGAGTTCAAATCCAGACTCAGACACTTAATAATTACCTAGCTGTGTGGCCATGGGCAAGCCACTTAACCCCATTGCCTTGCCAAAAAATAAAAAGCATTAAGGGAAATTTTGAGATCTGGATCTATAAATCCCTACCAATAATATCAGGGTTGAAGTATTTTACTGAAAGCCATGCCTTAAAAATGAAGGGTCACTGCCTCAAGTGTATAATTGATAATACAACACACAAATATTTTCCAACAGAAAATTCCATGAAGGCTACTAAGTCTAACTTTGCCAGTGGTTATACTGTGTGGAGTTGTTGAGATTATTACTATATGAGTTATTTTCATGCTTTATTCTAACAAATATATTATACAAAAGTAATAGTAAGTAAAAATATAACAAATTATAGGACAATAAAAGATTATTGTATTATGAATAATTAGGCTATTTCATTAAATATTCTATCTTATCCCCTTGGTCAGTCAGTCAATAACTATTTATTATGCATCTACATGAACTGTGAGAAAACAAAGAAAAGCAAAACACAGTTGCTGCTCTGAAGATGTTTCCAGTTCAATGGGAGGAGAAATGAAAACAATTATGAGCAAGCAAAATCAATATAGGAAATAATAAACAGAGGAAAGGCACTGGAACTAAACTGAGTCAAGAAAGGTTTCTTGTGGAAGATGGGTTTTAGCAGGGATTAGAAGGGAGCCAGGAAAGTCAGGAGGGGGAGCAGAAGAGGAAAAGCATCTCAGGTATGAAGGACTCACAGAAATGGAGCATCGCATTGGAGGGGCAGCAAGGAGGCCAATGTCACTGAACTGAAAGGTAGAAGAGGGTGAGGTAGCAAAGGGTTTGAAATGCCGAGCAGATAACTCTACCCAAACCCTGAGAGTTCTGGGCTGGCCTCAGGTCATTCTGCCTCCTTTCTTATGGGGTGGATTTATTCCAGACTACTCCCAAGATTCTTCTTCCTCTCTGCGCCAACGCCTGTCCTTCTACCAACCAAGCTAGCTCTCACCTCCAATAGCAGGAAATGGTGCATTTCTGACTTTCGATCTCCAGCACCTGGCAGACTGACAGTTGACCAATGATTGCTTGAATTAAGTGACTTGTACATAGAATTCACATTAAAGCAAAATATACATAGGCTGCATATTTTACATATTATTTTTAAACTGTGCATTGAGTTGATCCACAAGCATTTATTAGGTAGGTGGCACAGCGGATAGAACAGTATCCCTAGAGTCTGGAGGGCCTGAGTTCAAATTTGACCTTGGACACTTGACCCTTACTAGCTGTGTGACCTTGGGCCAATACTTCACCCTGATAGCCTTGCATCCAGGGCCTTCTCCAGTCATCTTGGCACTAAACCCAGATGGCTCCAGAGGAAAAAAGTGAGGTTGGAGACTTTAACACCCCCCCCCCCCCTCCAGTCCAATTCCCATGCATGTCATGGTGTCACCTCCCTGGGACAAACATCATCACTCATCAAGAAGCACTTCCTAGGGGACAGCTAGGTGGTGCAGTGGAGAGAGCCCCGGCCCTGGAGTCAGGAGCACCTGAGTTCAAATCCGGCCTCAGACACTTATAATTACCTAGCTGTGTGGCCTTGGACAAGTCACTTAACCCCATTTGCTTTGTGCTTCCTAAAGGCCAGGCCCTGTGTTAAGTGCAAGGGATATCAAGAAATGCCACAATCATGGTCCCTACTCTCAAAGAGGTCAGATTCTGATGGGAGAGAATGCAGATAAAAAGTTAGAAATACAAGAAACGTACAGTGGAAGAAGAAGACACAAGCAGAGGCAAAACTGGGCAAAGGTCCCCTGTGAAGGGTTTGAAATCATGGATTTTCCAAGGAAAGTGTTTGACTAACACATACTTCAATATAATATGTGTATGTCTGTAGGGATACATGAAATCACAGCCTATGCACAAAGAATTATTTAAATTTTATCTTAAGAACTAGCTCTAAAAAAGAATTAATTTTGTGATTATCAAAAAGTTATTTCATTTTTCTGACAGTTTACATGAAGCATATTCTATTTGAAACAAAGAGGTCAACTGTCTCATAATCATAGAAAAATACTCAGTCTTCAAACAGAATCTTAATGACAACTTGTAGCTATCTTTATCTTTTAGTCTTTGAAAATGTTCATTTGTCAAATGATCTTTATTATGCATAAACTCTATCCTCCAAACTGATTTAAATGCAATCCTTGAGAATAACCAAATATTAAAGTCGACAGTATTCTTCTTTAAGCTAAGTTTCTTACTCCTAAGGGTTACATTCATTATATCTTCCAGGAAAATGTTATTTTCATTCCAATTTTTTTTAACTGTAGTATTAGATTTCATCAGACTAACTAAAATTAGGCTTCATTACAAAAGAAGTTCTAGTAGTAACTATGAAAATTAATTTGATTTTTCACTCATACTAAGAACAAAGGACAATACAAGATTTTTTCCTTTTATTTAAATATATAGACATATATTTCATAATTTGTTATTTGTCTTTAAATAAAATTTATTGATGTTTTGAACCACAGCAACAAAGACATATGGAAGAAGCCTTAGTGGGTATTTAATCAAATTCCCTCATCTTACAGATGGGGAAATTAAGTCCCTTAAATTGGACGAAACATGCCTGTCAAACCCAGGTCTTTTATTTCCAAAGTCAGGGCCATTTCTATATGACAACAACACATCTGTAAATTTGTTATCTCTAAAACTGTTATAAAAATGTCAGACAAGTTGAAGTCAAGTGAATAACTCTACTTTTGGGGAGCCAAAGTCCTGTCTGAACTTTTCAATTGAATCTTGACCCAAACAAGCCCACAAATGCTTTGTGGTGATTGAAATGAACATTCTCTAATTGCTGTTACAGAAGTACTGGTTTCACATTGTGATGAACAGCCTGTGAACCAGAAAACATGTCTCTCTCTCTCTCTCTGTCTCTCTCTCTCTGTCTCTGTCTCTCTCTCTCTCTCTCTGTCTCTCTCTCTCTGTCTCTCTCTCTCTCTCTCTGTCTCTCTCTCTCTCTCTGTCTCTCTCTGTCTCTCTCTCTCTGTCTCTCTCTCTCTCTCTCTCTCTCTCTCTCTCTCTGTCTCTCTCTCTCTCTCTCTCTCTCTCTCTATATATATATATATATATATATATATATATATATATATATATATACTATCATACATCATTTCAAAACATTGAAACATTAAAAGAACAGTACTCTTATCCATTAACCCCAAACTACTTTTCTGGGTTATTTTTAGGTTTTTGGAAGGCAAATGGGGTTAAGTGGCTTGCCCAAGGCCACACAGCTAGGTAATTATTAAGTGTCTGAGACCGAATTTGAACCCAGGTACTCCTGACTCCAGGGCCAGTGCTCTATACACTGCACCACCTAGCTGCCCCTCCTTTTCTGTTTTCAATGGGGGTTTTTGGTTATTATTATTTCACATTGCTACTAGGTCAAATTCTTCTAAAGAATAGATTACAGAGCCTCAAGTTGGAAAGAGAGTTACTAAAACACATGGAAAAATCAAGATTAAAATGCTATTTTGCCTGAGGGTTTTTATGTCTTAAATATATCATACATTTTTATAATTGCTACTTATCTTTGGCCTCATAAATTTAATTTTTCTAATATCTAAGTCTGATAATCTTTAATACAGAATTAATATTTCTGATGTATATTTCAGATCAAGAATTGTTCTATCAGCTTCTAATTAAGGTGTGTAAGTATGGAACATTAGTCTCTGCCCTCCATAAGGACTGTGTCTCTCTAACGATAAATCTGAGGGCAGGTTCTGTCTGTGTGAGGAGCTTAGTTTCCCTCTACTTACATCTCAATAGTTATGTAAAGAATCAGAGCCAAGTCTAGCCTGAGAAGTCAAGAAACTGCTCTGGTTCTCTAGATAAGAACCTGAATAAATTCTTATGCTTATGACATTTTAGAAAAGGAGAAATTCCAATGTTTAAATTTCCATGTCATATCTAATAATGACATAAAAGATCAAGTCAGAAAAGGAGACAGTTGTCCTGGTGCTAACTGGATCTTTGCCAGTTCTGACACAGAACAGACCTTATGGATGGGTTAGAGAATCATAAAGTAATCAGACATTTTTATGCATAAATGTGTCACCTGATTGGTTGGTTGTCAAAATTTTTTGTTCCTTTGTTAAAATTCTATAAATACTGATTACTCATTTAATTCTCAGTTGGCATTTGTAAGGATTCCATCCACCCATGACTTACTGATAAAATCCTAGAGAATAAAACTTCATTTATTAAACTAACTTTTGATATTTCATTTTTTGGCCCAAGAAAATTATGGTTAATACTAGTTAGCTTTTCCTAATTACCATTCAAATCGATTAGGTATCTGATGACCTCCCTATTATATAGAGATTGGAGGGAAAGGAAGTATAAGACAAGAAAGCAAAGCATATGAAACTCAGAAAGAACAGGCAAGAGGGGAAGTATATGATTACCAACTCGAAGTACCACAGGAACTTTCATGGAAGGAAAATTGGTTCAGACTCTGAGCAGGTGTCTGTGAAAGAAGTGGAATTTGGATTGGAGTGTGAAGGCAGGAAAAAGAGACAAGACACTAGGGATTTTTGAAGGGATTGGTGGCAAAGTTCTATATAAGCAAAATCTCAAATATTTCATTTTAGTTGACCTTTTCCTTAAGTTTTCCTTTACCTTTCTACTGGGAAAAAATTCTCAATGACTTCTTTGTCATCTTTTCCAAATATGACTCCCTGGAAACAATAGATCCAAAGACATAACTTTCTCACCTTGATTTCTCATTTATTGAACTTTAACATCAAAACGTCATAAATTGAACTAAATAACATTAAAGCGATTGTGCTTACTATTAGTTTGTTTTAAATAGCAACAAAAATTTAGAAATTCCTACATTGGTTTGTCTTCCATTGGGAAGTTAGCCCACTTTGGGGGGGAGAATCATCCCCCAAATAATCTCTCCTGCTCCTCTTTCTCTTTTATTTGTTTATTTATTTTAGGGGGGTTGCAAGGTAAATGGGGTTAAGTGGCTTGCCCAAGGCCACACAGCTAGATAATTATTAAGTGTCTGAGGCTGGATTTGAACTCAGGTACTCCTGACTCCAGGGTCGGTGCTCTATCCACAGCGCCACCTCACCGCCCCTTCCTCTTTCTCTTTTGATGCTACTTATTCTGCTGCTGTTGTAAATTCCCTTAGTGGATCAGCAGCTTCCAAATGTCCCAACCACAGAATTATGTCCCTAAATATTTCTTGATCAGAGTCTATCTTTGAAGTGAATTCTTCCATGTTTGCTTTAACCCCTGAAATCTTTAGCTGGTCCCATTTCCTGACAACATAGAGCATATGACATGAAATGAAGAAGAGGTAACTGCTTCCATTTCAGTGATGACCTTGAGGACAGTGGGAATTTTTTTGCAATTTCTGGGGGAAAGGAGTGTAAAAAGATGTGGCAGGAGGTAGCCACAGAGACTCCAGGGTCAAAGAACAGAATACTGTGAAGGTTGACATGTGCTCTGCCAAATGGTAGCTCATTAGAGCTACTCTGCACAGGACCCCAAAGACCTAGAGTCTCAGAAGGGGGATACCCTGGACATTCTCTCTGAAATGAATTACCAGTGGCTGGAGGACTATTGCTAGGTCACACTGCATTTTCCCCAAGTGTTTTGCTCAGTTACTTAGTGTGGCCAAAGAGACTCCAAAGGAGCCACCCCTGACTTACAGCTTCTGGAAACATTCCCTAGGGGAATAGAGACCAGGAGTGCACAAGGACCAGGCTCCTTGATGTCAGTGGAGTCATCATTCCCATAACCAGCGAACCCCCAAAAAAGTCCCATCTAGAAGAAGATACCCCCTCCCCCGCAAAAAGAGCCTACACTTTAGGTTGCAATAACTCAAAACAGTGTCAAGATACTTCGAACAACCTGCATACACAACCACAACAATGTTAACAGTCCAGTGCATGCCATAAGGAAAAGATTGGCAAGACATACTTGGGAATCTTTTTGTTTACAAACTATCAACCAGATTTTTTCCGCTATCCACGCAGCTGCTTCCTGTCATTTATGGTCTTCAAAAGTTGTCTAGAATACTGAGAGTTTAAAGGACTTGGCCAGTGTTCCACTTACTGCAGAAGACCCAGGCATCAGGTTAGTTTGGATGGTGCAGGAATAGAGGCCTAGCCCTGGAGTCAGGAGGATCTGAGTTCAAATTTGATCTGAAGACACTTGACACTCACTAGCTGTGCAACCTTGGGCAAGTCACTTAATCCTATCGCCTCCCCTCCTGCCCCCCCCCCCAAAAAAAAGACCCAGGCATCAAACTCCTAGGAGAGAATTGGATATCAAATTCCTGACTAAATAGTATTATAGGATTTGAAAATGGGAAAAGGGATCTGAGTGTTCACTGAATCCAACCTCCTATTTTAGAGAGGGAGAAAATGAGGCTCAGAGAAGTGACTTGTGCATGGTCACAGGGTTAAGAAATAGTAGAACAAGGATCTGAACCCGGGTCCTCTTCCTCTTAAGTCCAGTGCTTTTCCACTATTTCTAATAATCACTGAGGTATAAAGAAGCGAAGGGACACCTGGATCATTCCTGACTAGCAGTCTTAGAACCCAGGATTCCAGACACCTAGCCCAATGGTTTAAATTTGTTCTAGTCCAACCTCTTCATTTTTCAGATGAGGTCTGTATGGGAAGAAATTTACTCAAGGTCAATGAGTGGCAGACTCTGCTTCTTCATCTTTCAAAAAGAGAAACTGTCTCATGAAGATAATATTACAAGTGCTCTCCATCATCTAGAAAGAAAATCCTGTCCTATACCCAAGTGTTAATGAAATAGTAACACTTCTGGGGTATTATAAAAAAAGAGGGGTGACACAAAACAGAAACTCATTGATTCAGGGAATGGCTAAACAAATTATGGTTAATAAATTTAGCGGAATATTACTGTGCAAAAAAAGGGAATTGGTTAAACAATATAAATAAATACTTTCTTCACTTCAAATCTCATCTATCACTTCTACTGGCGAAAGAGACCCACTGGTCTCAATACAGCTCCAAGGTTTTTGTTCCCCCAAGGCTAGTGACATATGGATCCTAAGGACAAGAATCCAGGGGAGGTGGAGAGACAAGATCTGACCTGAAACTGGGAAAGAATCTTTACAACTAATGTTTCTGACAAAAGACTCATTTCAAAAATATATAGAGAACTGAGTCATATTTAAAAAAAAAAATTCCTTAATTGACAAATGGTCAAAGGACATGTAAAGGCAATTTACAGATGAGGAGATCAAAGCAATCCATAGTCATGTGAAAAATTGGTCTAAATCATTAATTATTAGAGATATGCAAATTAAAGCTTCGCTGAAGTACCACCTCACACCTCTCAGACTGGCCAATATGACCAGAAAGGACAATGATAATTGTTGGAAGGGATGTGGGAAATCTGGGACACTAATACATTGAGCTCATCCAATTTATCCAACCTTTATGGAGAAAAATTTGGAACTATGTCCAAAAGGGCAACAACAATGTGCATCCCCTTTGATCGAGCAATACCACTACTGGGTCTATACCCTGAAGAGATGATGAAAAAGGGCAAAACCATCACTTGTACAAAATATTCATAGCAGCCCTGTTTGTGGTGGCAAAGAATTGGAAATCAAGTAAATGTCCTTCAACTGGGGAATGGCTTAGCAAACCGTGGTATATGTATGTCATATGTACGTTCTGTTAGAAACCAAGAGGGATAGGAATTCAGGGAAGCCTGGAGGGATTTGCCTGAACTGATGCTGAGTGAGATGAGCAGAACTAGAAGAACATTGCATACCCTAACAGCAACATAGGGGCGATGATCAACCTGGATGGACTCGCTCATTCCATCAGTGCAACAATCAGGGACAATTTGGGGCTGTCTGCAATGGAGAATCCCAATTGTATTCAGAGAAACAACTGTGGAGTTTGAACAAAGAGCAAAGACTATTACCTTAAACTTAGGAAAAAAAAACCTGATATCTGATTGTCTGATCTTGCTCTCTCTTATACTTTATGTTTCTTCCTTAAGGACATGATTTCTCCCTCATCACACTCAATTTGGATCAATGTTACCATGGAAAACAATGTAAAGACTGACAAATCCTTCTATGGGGGTGGGGGGAGGGAAGTTAGATTAGGGGGAAAATTGTAAAAAAATAAATGAAATCTTTAAAAAAAAAAAGACCTGGCCTCCTTTCCTTCTGAATCCCATGACTACGTTTCCTTCAAAGTCCTGGAGGATATGGGCATTGCCCATTCCCGGGGGCAGCAGCAGCAGCATGGGAGAATGGGGAAACCTTGAGGGTGGAGGATGGTCAAGTTGCCGACGTTGCCAGGAGCTCCTTGGGGCATCCCAAGATATTCCGTTACCTCAGTCCTCGTCTCTATAGAAGAAGGATTGGAAAAGCAATGGGCGAGTTCACAGCAACAAGCCTTTCCCTGGAGAAAGATCCAGAACTATGGCAGAGGTGGACCTCCAAGGGGAACATTGAAAGCAACCCACAGTCCTCTGCCACTCAACAGCCTGGCGCCAGGCTGGCGGCAGCGGCTTCCGACCCAGCCAATGGGAAGCCAGGGCGGGACGAGGCAGAACCAATCCCCACTTCCACTGTAAACTGGACCGCGAGGATTGGTCGGCCCTGTACCGGAGCTCTGTGAGGCGGTTCCGCTGCCTCAGTTTGGAGCAGCGGATTGGCTACTGCTCTCTTTCCGCGTCCTCCCCATCCCCACTTTTTGGATTTGAGGTAAAGGAGGGGGAGGGGGCATAAATTATCTCTGGTCAAAAATCCATCACCTGGAGGCCAGGTAATAAGATTCCCGGAACTGGGTCAGATCCTTTTCTCACAGGTGGAATCGCAGTCTGGGTCTGGCGGGCAGTCTGGGGCACTGTGAAGAGGATTTCTAACGAGGGGCTCGGCCTCCAGGCCTGGGAAGCCTGGGCTGGGGCCGGGCCCAGTCCTGAAGGTGACAAGCGTGGACTAGGCGGGTAACTTTGTATCAAAACTGAAAGAGGGCAAAGAGGGGCCCAGCCCCCGGGAACATGCAGGCACAGGACACAAAGCTAGGCAGACAAGGGCGGTTGATACATGTGCCACATACACAGAGAGAGAGACAGAGACAGAGACACAGAGAGAGACAGAAATATTAACAATCTGATGGGAAGATAGCATGGAAGCACATTTATACAAAGCAACATAGATAGATAAATATATACATACATACATACATACACATACACACACATAGATAAGAAATAATGAACAGAGGGAAGGCACTGGACTGAAGAGTGTGGAAGGCTTCCTGTTGACAGTAGTATTTTAGCCGGGAGCCTGGTTGGTCAATAATTGGAAAGAGGAAGAGGATTCTAGGAATGAGGAGAAAATACCAAAGCAGTCAGAAGGAGTATCTTTTTGGTGGAACAGTTGGAGACCAGTGTCACCAGATAGAAAAGTCTTTGTTGAGAAGTAAGATGTGAGAAGACTGGAAAGACAAGACGGGGTGTAGGTCATGAAAGGCTTTGAATGGCAAACAGAGCATTTTGTGTTTGCACCTACAAATAATAGGCCACTGGAGTTTTAACTTTGGGTTTGGGTTTTGTTGTGGGTTGTTTGGGGGCATGGCATGATTCAACTTGAACTTTAGGAAAATCACTTTAGTAACTGAAAGTGGAGAAAGTATCTAAATGGGGAAAGACTTGAGCTAGGTAGAGTTACCTGCAGATTATTGCACTGGTCTACACCAGGGCCTATACCAGGGTGGTAGCAAACTCAGAGGAGGGAAATGGCCACTTATGAAAGATGTTGCAACACTGAAATGAAAAAGCCTTGGCAACAGATGGAATATGGAGGGAGAGAAATAATAAAAAATCCAGGTTGTAGGACTGAGGAACTAGAAGGATGGTGATCCCTCTACAGTTGGGGAAAGTAGGAAGGATAGAGGGAAAGGTTTAAAGAGAAAGATAATTGGTTCTGTTTTGGACATAGCAAATTTAAGATATCTACTGGAGTCTGAAAGGCATTTGAGGTGGGAGCAGATAAGCTGATATCTGAAACATCAGCATAGAGATGGTGATCTATAGAAGTTCCATGGAACTTCAGTTAGAAGGAAAAGAACAGAGGGCCCTTCAGGACAGAACCTTTGAGGGACATGTTTGTAGAAAGCACGATCTGAAGGAGCCAACAAAAGAGACAGAGGATGCAGTCAGAGAGGTAGGAAGAGATCCAGGATCCAGTACCTCAAAAGGCTAAAGATAGATAAGAGAGCATCAAAGAGGAGACAGTGATCATCAGGGTCAAAGGCTACATAACTGTCAAGGAAAAGGAGAATTGATAACAGGCCACAGAACTGAGCAACTATTTAGTAATTTTGAAGAAAGTTTAGGTGGAATGATTATGTTGGCAGCCAAAATTATTAGGATAAATTAAGAGAGGGAGAGGAGGCAAAGTAGAGAAGAAAAAGAGAACATCAACAAAGTATTGGGGGGGGAGGAAATTAGTGAATAAAGGACAGTGAATAGGAAAAGCACAGAAGAAACACTGTGGCTTGAAGGGATAGCCATAAAAATAAATAGAATAAAATACAGACATTGGACACTGAGTTCAACTCAACACCCATCTAAAGGAAACATATACTCTCTTGCAGTTGGAAGACAAATAGTTATTTATATAACATCTAAAAGCAATCACCAAGCAATTACTAACTACTTACCATCTGTCAGACACTGGAGATGCAAAGACATATAAAAACAGTCCTTGCTTTCAAGAATCTAACTCTAATAGAAAAGCCTCTCTATCTACCTCTGTCTTTCTCCCTCATTCCTCCAGGGAATGCTCAATTTTAAGAGTTCTCTGGAAAAGCAAAATCAGGCCAGTCTAAGTGTAGGGAACAATGCATGAATTCTGCCTGGACTTTGAAGAGAGTAGAAAGTATTGGAAAGGGTATACTAAATAACTTAGAATACTAACATGAAAAGTTTTTGAAGCTATCTGGAACTATTTTTTGAGATATATGTTATATATTAATATATATTTTAATATGTATTATATTTATATAATATATATTTAATATATACACACTATGTAAAAAAGTAAAAGGATATCATAAAGAAGAGTGGAACAAAAAAACAAAATCCAGAACCTTGCTAAAATTTGACTCAGTTCTCTATGTTTGGGAAATGAGGTCTTTATCAGAGAAACTTGTTTTAATATTTTTTCCCCACAGTAGCTATTGCTGGCTATATTTCCTTCTATCTTGTTCCTCCCACTTCCATTTATACTATTCTCTCTCTGCTTTCACCCTGGCCCCTCCTCAAAAATGTGTTGCATCTAATTACCCTCTCCCATGATCTTCCTCCCTCTTATCACCCCTCCCCTTCCCCCATTCCCCTTTCCCCCATCTCTTCCCTCTCCTCTTTTCCTCTAGGGTAAGATAGATTTCTTTACTCAAGTGTATATTTTATTCCCTCTCTGAACTAACTGTGATGAAAGTAAAGCTCATTCACTCCCCCCTCACCTTCCCCCTTTTCCATTCCACTGCAAAAGCTTTTTCTTCTCTCTTATGTCAATAACTCACCCCATTCTATCTCTTTTTCCCCTTTCTCCCAATACATTCTTTTCCACCCCATTAACTCCATCTTTTTAATATCTTATACCTTCAAATTCAGCTTCCTTCTGTGCCTTGTCTACATATGTTCCTTCTAACAGCCCTAATAAATAAGAGGGTTCTGTTCAGCATCTCTCATAATTTGCTTCTCCCATCCATGCTCTTTATGCTTCACCTGAGTCCTGTACTTGAAAGATGAGACTTTCTGTTCACCTCTGGTTATTTCATCTCGAAAGTTTGAAAGTCCCCTATTTCATTGAATGTCTATCTTTTTACCTGAAAGAAGATGTTCAGTTTGGGTGAGTAGTTTCAGAAATAATCCAAGCTCTTTTGCTTTCTGGAATATCATATTCCAAGCCCTTTGAGCCCTTAATATAGATGCTGCTCAATCTTGTGCTAAGCTGACTGTAGCTCCATGATATTTGAATTGTTTCTGTCTGCTAATAATATTTTCTGCTTGACTTGGAAATTCTAGAATTTGATTATAACATTCCTGGCAGTTTTTATTTGGGGATTTCTTTTAGGACATGATAGGTGAATTCTTTCCATTTCTATTTTACCCTCTGCTTCTAGGATAGCAGGGTTCTTTTCCTGGACAATTCCTTGTAAAAGGAGATCTAGACTTTTTTTTGGTTGTGATTTTAAGGTAGGTCCATAATTTTTGAATGATCTCCCCTGAATCTGTTTTCCAGGTCAGTTGTTTTTCCAATGAGATATTTCACATTTTCGTCTAGCTTTTATTCTTTTGATTTTGTTTTGTTGTTTCTTGATTTCTCACAAAGTCATCAGCTTCCCTTAGATCCATTCTACATTTGAAGGAGTTACTTTCTTCAGAGAGGTTTTGTATCTCCTTGTCCCTCTGATCAATTCTGCCACCTTCTCCTCATTGGCCTTGTGGACTGCTTTTTCCATTTGACCCAAACTAGCTTTTAAGATGTTATTTTCTTCAGTTGGTTTTTTTTTGTATCTCCTTCACCAAGCTACTGACTTAGTTTTCATGATTTTCCTGCATTGCTGTCACTTCTTTTCCTTATTTTTCCTCTATCTTCCTTACCTGATTTTTAAAATAATTTTTGAGCTCTTCCATTGCCTGAGACCAATACATATTTTTGCAGAAGCTTTGATTTCATCATCTTCTGAGTGTGTGTTTTAATCCTCCATGGGACCAAATTATCTGTGGTCAGATATTTTACTTCTGTTGTTTGCTTATGTGACTTCATTTTGTCTATTTGTTAAGATGGGACTCTGCTTCCAGGGTGGAGGATGTACCATCCCAAGATATTGAGGGTTCTTACAACTGTTTTCAAGAATATTCTGCCCTCCACACCCACCCCTGGACCCCACCATGGACCTGCAAGTTTTCAATTCCTCCAAGGTCTTATGAGAGGCGCTGATTGCTCTCCAGACCTGTGTTTTGATCTGTGGATAACAATTTAAATCTGTCCTGGAACAGAGAAAAGCTTTGCTGCAAGTCCTGAGCTCTTTTGTACTTTTGCGCTTTTTCCTGAGACTGGGTCCCAGACTCTGACCTAGATCTGAGTATGGGTGAATCTATAGAGTCCTGCCTCAGGGATAGTGGCAAGATCTCTGCAATCTACCCCAATCCCATTATCATCCATGGACTATGCTCTCTGGAAGCAGCTGCCCGGCAGCTTTTTCCCGGTGGCTCCCCAGGCCTGCTCCTGGTCTCCAGGGTGGGGTCTGCACTGAGGCTTGCACTGGCTGGGGCCTTGCTCTCACTCTGGTATGTATAAGCCCCATTCTCAGGGTATCTTTGAAGAGGGTTCTGCTTCTCTGGTTCCCACTCACCTGTAGAAGTTCCTAAGTAATTCTAAAATCTGCCAGCAATGAGACAGTACAATTAAGTTCCATCTCTTAAATTTGGTTTTCTAATAACTGGTTCATGTGGTGAAAACCAGTTCAAGTTTTATGAAACCAATCCAGTTAACAGAGCTATGAGGAACATCAAATGAGGAACCCATAATTCACTTGAGACTTTAGAGAATTTCAGTTTTTATACACTACATGCTGTTTTTATATTTACTTAAGTCCTGAACCTGATATAAGAATCTTAAAAAAAAATTCATGAGGGTGTGTCTCATTAAATGAATCTTTCTGGCTCTTGATAGGATCAGACAGCTACTTCAAAATGAGAAAAATGATTTCACTTTCTTTACAATTATCCATGCAATTTTATATGTAAAATCTTTAAATTTAATTTTGGTAATTTAACATACACAAAAGCTAAATGCCAGAACCATTTGGAAACTAATCATGTACAGATGTAAAATAGTTCTTGGAGAAGAGTCTAATCCTGTTGCTTTCTCCAAATTTTCTGTCCCTTTGTATTAGAAAATTTTTATATTACATCTTTATTTTATTACTTTGTCTAGTATCCCCTGCCCCTTAGGAGGATAGAGCACTGACCTTGGAGACAGGAGGACAAGAGTTCAAATCCAGCCTCCAACACTTGATACTCACAAGCTGGGCGACCTTGGGTAAGTCATATAACCCAATGTACCTTGAATCCAGGGCCTTCTCCAGTTCTGATGCATATCTAGCCATTGAACCCAAATGATTCTAGAGAAGAAAATGAGGCTGGTGACTTAGCACAGCCCCCACTCACTCAAATGGCATCACCTTCCTGATATCATGGTTGTCTTCAATTATGAAGGACAAACATCATTATAATTTGACTACAAATACAGATTTAAATTGCAAGATTTTGTACTTTCCTCCTTTATCATGACTCAGAGCAGTTCCAGGATCCATCTGTTAATTGAGTTACTTATTATACTTTTGGGGGGGGGTTGCAAGGCAGATGGGGTTAAGTGCCTTGCCCAAGGCCACACAGCTAGGTAATTATTAAGTGTCTGAGACTGGATTTGAACCCAGGTACTCCTGACTCCAGGGCTGGTGCTTTATCCACTATGCCACCTAGCCACCCCGAGTTACTATTATACTTGCCAGATTTCTACTGCTCATCTGACCTTATTCTAGAAATTTGCTATGAAAGGAAAAGGAGGACATTGTTAAAATAATAAAAAAGACAGAGCTCCCAGAAAGAGGCAGTCCAGCAAATTGAATTAACACATCTGGCACAGTCTGCATTACACTCCTTGGAGGCTCTGTCCCTGCCAAGAAGGGAGGGAGGTACATTCCAGTGCATCTGAGCTTTCTCTTTATAATGACTTATTGGTCAGGGTGTAGGTTATCCTGAGATCACAGTGACTAGCCCTGAACGAAGTTCTCTGGCTAAGATCTGATGAAGGCCGAGGGCAGTGGGATGATCATTCCTTCTTATTGCTGAAAGCTCTGCCCCTTAGCAAAGCCCAAGATCATCTGAGTAGTTTTGCTCACCATCTCCCACTGTTGGTTCATATTAGTCTTGTAGTCCACAAAGACCCCCAGATCCTTGTGGAACAACTGCTGTCTGTTCAAGCTTCTCCTCCCATTGTCTGGAATTTCATCTTAATAGATTCAGCCTAGTACTCTCATCTCTGAAGATTCTGTTGGTTCTCACTCTCTCAACCACCTAATCCCTCCAAGATTTGGGTGGTCTGCACATTTAATGAGTCTCTAGGGCTTTATCTGATATCAGAGGATGATGAGTTGGGAGAGAGGAAGGGCATTATAAGTCATCTGGCTATTGATGGGAAGACTAAGTCCCATGGAGTGACTTGTTAGGAAATAGTGGAGTCAGGCTAACTCATGGCCTGGGGAACCCAGGGAGGAAGACATCTTCAAAGCATCCTTCATGGTATTACTTTACACAAACTACCTTCTTGAAATCTTTATCTACTAGCTGAAAGTGGACATTTGAATACATGGTCTCCTCTTCCTACCACCTTATTGCAGGTGGGGACATATTACAGGCACCATGACCTCTACATTCTAATCTGAAGTGGCTGTGGAATCTTGTCAACTCAACCTCTAAAACATGTCTTGTGTTTACTCCCTTCTTGCCATGCAGATAGCCCAAGATAAGACCCTTATCCCCTCACCCTGGTGATATGGCATCTCATTGATTTCCCAGACTCAAATCTCCATCCTCCACAAAGTTGCCCTGGTCATATTCCTGAAGCTCAGATATGACCATCTTACCCTAGCATGTAGGTATTCTACTTATCCCCATTTTACTCCTGAGCAAACTGAGGAAGACAGGTAAAGAGCCCTGACAATTAGCATTGGGAATAATATGCAAAATCAGTAATGGAACCTTGTGCCTCAGTTTGAGAGGCAAATAGTGATACAATGTGTCATGAAAACCTGGATTAAAATCCTACTATAACTTCCCTCAGATGTAAAATGAGGGAATTGCCTTCCAAGATCCCTTATATCTCAAACTCTAGGATCCCATGAATCTCCTTTGTAGAATAAGGGGGTTATAGAATAGATGTTGTTGATGGAACCTTTGTGTCTCATCATTCTGGAACTACTCTGGACAGACTGGTTGATTCTTCTCTCCTGTCCTTCAGGCTTCAGTGTTCCTTTTATGGGAAGAGTTGGGTCTTGGTCCAGGTGATGATTCTCTTCCAGATGCACATGCAGAGACCCTCTGACAAGGTCAAGATGAGGGTCTTTGTTCAGTGTTGCCAGAAAGGCAGCATTGCCCTGTTTGAGAACCTTAAGTTCAGCCAGGAGGGCAACAAGAGGGTCCTGGGGTGCCCGGTGGTACGAATTTTGCTGGGGTGATACCAGGGAAGTGTTCACTTTGAGGCCACCAGAGAGGACCCTTTCAGAGAAGCCCTTCTCCCTGGGCTTCATGACGTGGTTCATTGGGAAGTGTGTCTATCAGATATCTTTTGCTCCAGTCAGTCAGAAAGCACATCTTTCCCATACCAGAACTATCAATAATTCCACCCAAGCAATCTGGCTTTCCAAAGAGGAAATGGCTCCTGCTATTTTCAGTATGTTGTAATGATCCTATCTGTGGTCCTGATAGTGAGTCTTGGCGTCAGTGAGATCCTTTAAAAAGAACCTTCTCTGGTGGTGTAGGATGGTAAATACTTAACAACTGGTGACTCTACACACACACACACACACACACACACACACGTATAGACACATATATGCACATGCATGTGATATATAATGTGCAACAGTGTGCACATATGCACACTCATATTGTGTGTCCACATATACATGCTCGTGTGCCTTGTGTACATGCAGATGCCCACACACATACAAGCATGTTACATACCTATACATGCACACACATAAGCATGTCACATACTCACAATGCACATGCATGCACAAACACACACATGTGTACATACCACTCACATGTGCAGGCAGGCACATGATTCACATGTGTGCATGCTCCCATGTGACCTACTATTAAGTTTAATTTAAATTGTTCACTTTTCTCCTGCCTTTAATCCTCCATGTATGGCTTGTCTCTTTTCTGAAGTGTCTCTAGCAATGGCAGGGGCTCCTGCCTTGATAAAGACAAATGCCTGGAGTTTTTCCTCAGGATGAATTGTCTACGTCAGGAGTCTCCCTGGATTGCTGAAACTAGAAACAGTGAAGCTGAGTTTCTCCTTAGCCAGAACAGTGTGTTTAAATGGAAAGTCACCAGATGGTCTTTTGTCTTCCATTCTGCTCCTCCTCAGGTTCCTGTCTCTCTACTTTACCCATTCTGGAAATCTTTTCTGACTTGTTGCTTGCCCCGCAACCTTAACATGGGAAAGTAGGTAACAGGAAGGAAAGAAAGGACTCTTGCCATTCTTACAGCCTCTTCTCTTGGTCTCTGTTTGCTTCTCAAAGGGGCCTGTTGGCTGCCCCTACAGTAGCCCCAGCTCTGGAGTTCTTTTTGTCTGGCCTTGACTTTATGGGGAAGGCCTTTGCAAGCCCCGGGGTAGAGATGTATCATCTGTCCCTGAGAAAGCAGTGTTGGTGTTGAAACTGGATACTTGGATTAGAGTCCTGATCTTCCATTTCCTGACTGGGTGATGTTGGACAAATAACACTTCCCCTTCTCTGGAACTCAGTTTTCCCAGCTGTAAAATGAGTGGGTGGTCTCCATGGTCTCTCCCAGTGCTAAGCTGTAGTGCTATCCTTCGTCTGCTGATGTCTTAAAGGTGACCACCTTGCGAGTGTCAATGCAGGCAAACTTTCTTGATACAATCTATGGTCAGAATGAACTTTTCTTCTGGAAAGTCAACTAGAGAGCCCAACAGGTTCCTTGACCCCATTAACAGAATTAATGGAGCAAATTGTCTTATTATATGTGCTGATCTTGACTGAGAAAGCTTAGGCTGAAAGGTAAGTCCTTCCAAGAGAACTGATGCCCAAGTCAGTTGGTTTAGAACCTTGGAAGACATCTGAGCTCATGTAAATCATGACCTATTTGTTTTTTCTGAGACATACTAATTGCAGAGACATTTGTTCTTTTCTTCTTCCCTGCTTTTCTTCTATCTTCATTATCTCCTTGAGAACCAAGCCAACCCTGGGACAGGCAGCATTCGTTTTATTTTACTTTTGATTTGAAAATGATTATAATTAAAAAAATTAAAAAGTCACTCCCTTTATTTACAAATTCTACTTCATAGACTTACTAATCTTGTGACCCTGGGCAAGTCATACTATATGTACCTCAGTTTCCTTATCTGAAAAATGAGGAAAATCATACTACTACCCCTCAAGAATGTTATGAGGAGTCAATAACACAGCAGAAATACACAAAACACCCAGCTGTTAGAATTCTGATCATTTCTCTTCCTTTCTCCAGCAAATCATCCCTTTTAACAAAGAAAGGCAGTTCACCAAAACTAACCAACACATTAATGAATTCTGATAGTCCTCCACCTCTTCCATAAAAAAGAGAAAATCCTTATTCGAATAAATAAATAAGAAAGAAAATGAGGCACTTTTGGACAACCAGGAAAAGAGGGTGTCCTCTCCAAGAGAACACTGGGAGTTGGCTATGGGGGTTTAGTGGGGATCACCATCTCCACCAGTCAGTACTGCTGGATGGCAGAGTTTATTATCTTTTACTTGGGAAATATTGTATGTATGACTGATTTTTTTTCTTAGCTTCTGCCCAGCTTGATATTCCTTTTCTCATCTCTCTCATTTCTCTTGTCAATGACTTGACAAGGATAAAGTGGTGGGGGCAGTAGTTTATCTGAGAAAAACCCAGGGGTCTCAGTAGCCAACAAGCTTGGGCGGTAACTAAGCAAAAGGGGCCTTTGAGTAAGTGGCCAGCCTTGGGAAGTAGGTCTGGAGAGTGGAGACTGGGGGTCTGGGGGAGTGTGGGAGGGACTCACCTCCTCTAACAGATGGGGACACAGAGGTCTAAAAAAGGGGACTGACTCAGCCAAGGCCACCAAGGAACCATTGTGGGAGAGGGGTTTTGAATCTAAAACCTCCTACCCTCCCCAGTACACCCTGATGACCTCCCTCCCTCCATTCCTCTTTTCCTCCCTCCCTCCCAACCTGCTTCCTCTCTCCATTCCTCACTTCCCCTCTCCCTTCCTCCTTCCCTCATGCCTCCCTCCTTCCCTTCCTTTCTTCCTTCCTGCCTCTCTCCCCTCTTCCCCTCTCCCTTCCTCCCCCTCTCCCTTCCTCCCTCTCTCCTCATTCCTTCCCTTCCTCTCTCCCTTCCTCCATTCCCCCCTCCCTCCATTCTTCCCTCAATTCCTCTTTCCCTACTTCATTTCCTTCCTCCCATCCCCTCTCCCTCCCTCCCTCATTCCCTCCCTCCATTCCTTCCCCCTTTCTCCCTTCCTCCCTCCCTTCCTTCCTTTCTTCCTCCCTTCCTTCCTTCCTTCCTTCCTTCCTTCCTTCCTTCCTTCCTTCCCTCCTTCCTTGTTTCCTTCTCCATATTCAAACTGTGGCCTGAGGAAGAGATCTGAGAGGGAATGGAAGGAACTCCTCTGGTACCTTCCCAGTTGAGCACCTCCAGTGTGTCACAGACCTCGGAGCTGCCTGGGACATCATCTTCAGGTAAAGAAGAATGCTGGGCAGGGCATGCCTCCCTGGGATTTTAGGACCTTATCAGATCTGGGGGAGGGGGGCATTATTGTCCAGGGGAAGCTTAAGCTTCATCTGCCCCAATAGACACCTGAACTGCTGTGACTATCCCATCTCTTGTCCTAGAGCAACTGCTCAAAAAGAGCATGGCTCCTGGCGAGTAGCTGACCCAGACCCAGTGGTCTGCAGGAGGCACCAGAAAGAAGGGTCTTCATCTTTGGTCCTGCCTCCCAGGAAGGGGGCTCAGCAAGATGGAGGTGTGGCAGACTCCACTCAGTCTTCTCTGCTTTCTCTTCTCTGAAGCCCACCCACCCATCCACCCATTCACCCACTCTGGCTCCTTCCCTCCCTCCCATGACTCCCATGTGCTCCAGTCTTTCAAACTGTCCTTTGGACAGGGAGGAAAGAAAAATCAGCATGATGATGAGCTCAAGGGCCAGGGATTCCAATTCTGACACCACACTCTTCTTATCTGGATGACCTTGGGCAACTTACTCCCCTTCCTGAGTCTCATTTCTTTCTCAGTCAGCAATCAATTAAGGAACATTTAAAAAGGACCTATTTTGTGTTTAATATAGACTACTGTAGTAAGGGCTAGGGACACTGCACAGGGATGAAAGTAGGTCCTGCCCTCCAGGCACTTACAATCTAATGGGAGGGCTGGTCTTGAGTAGCCTGGCTCTTTCAGGAGTATATCAACAATTTGTCACCAATCTCCTGAATATCATGGATGAAGACGACCAGGAAACCAATGATGTGAACAGTCAAGAGGGTCCAGAGGGGTCCAAGATGCGCAAGGCACTGGCCAGCATGATCATCATCGAGAAGGCCAATGTAGAGCCCTCAGAGATCATGACAGCACTCATCCATAGCCTGCAGCTGGAAGAGGTAGGATGGCCCCAAGAAGCTTCCATGTGTGGGGCCTCATAGAGAAAGTCAGTTCCCTGTCTGTTGGAGACTTGAAGTCAGGGACACGAGTTCAAATCCAGTTGCAGTTGTATTCTAGCTGTATGACCCTTAACTCTTGTCTGCCTCAGTTTCCTCAACTGCAAAATGGAGACTAATAATAACAAAATAACAGAATCAAATGAGAGAATTGTACAATTTATATCAGATTGCTTTCTGTCTTTTGAATGGGGGAAAGGAATGTTGAGAATCAAATGAAAGAATATTTGTAAGATAATGTACAAATCTTAAAACACTATTAAATATTCTGATTCTGATTATGACTATTACTCTATCATGGTGTCATTCAGAAAAAAAATTACAAAATACAGGAGACTTGAACTGGGCCTTGAAGGTTTTGATAAGATGAAATTCTAGTCAAAGTGTAGGAGTGAACACCCTCACTCATGACTGGGAGGTGGAGACCTCAGCGCCTCCTGGAGGAGAGGCAATGGGATGGGCAAGTTGGGACCAGCTCCTGTAGGCAGAGATTCTTGCCCGTTCAGGGACATCTTGGGTCCAGGGCTTCATGGGATCAACAGATTAAAGGTTTGGGGGCTGGAGGAGATGATAGACGTCATGTAACCTCACCCTCTTCTTGTCCTGTAGGCACAAATGGGTTCAAGACCATAGAGTGAGTAAGTCTCAAGAGGCAGCTGGTGTTCAAATCTGAGTCCTTGCCATGACTCAGTCATAGAGATGAACAGCCTTCCTAAGGAGATGAAAAAAGCTTTCAGTGTGCTGAGCTCTGGGGCCACAGATAGACCAGAGACCCTGCTTTCAGGGACCTTCTGTTCTAATGGGAAGACCAAGCAGATGTGGGGAGGGATAGCCAGTACTGCCAGTTTCTAGACAGCCCCAAGCATGATGAACAAGTCAATCAGTGGGCAGACTGATGCCCAAGGTCACTAAGATAGGCATGGTGAGAGTCACAGTGAACATGACATAGAGATCTGTTCTGGGGGAAGCCAGTAGTGCCAGGCTTCAATCTCCAGGCCATTAGCCTTCCCAGTCCCATAGGAAGACCTGCTTCCTCTCCAGATCTCCACCAAGAGGAAGATCATCATCTACACCATTCTTCAGGGCATCATCCAGCAGGCAGGGGAGCTGGAAGAGGAGTGTGTCAAGACCTTGGTGAACCTGGCCTCCAAGCAAATGCGGGAGTCCCCAGAGGTGTGTTAGGAGGCTTTCTCTAAGAATGAATTTCCTCTGACTCCCATCCTGACCCAAGCATCAATAATCACAGAAACACAAGGGCAAACAAAATATCCCCCCAAATCCCCCCCAAAATGAAAACCTTATCCAAAATATTATAGTTGATTGTGAAAGAGCTAGAGTAGGTACTTCTATTTTTTACTGATTGTTAAAAGAAATAGGTGCTACCTCTTTTAACCTGAGCAGCCAAGGCAGTGGCAGATTTGTCCATTGTATTGAATATGGCTTTCTGGGGATTGGTTAATGCTGCATAAATTCATGGAATTGTCGCCAGTAGTCTGGCATCTTCATTCTCCCTCCCAGTTTTCCTATCCTTGAAGTCATCTGACAATTCACTCCTCGGGGTTTTAAGTTTACTTTAAGATTCCAGATGCTCTTCCACTGGGAACAAATGGTCTTACCATTAATATTCTCTCAAGAGGCCCTCTCAGGGGTGGCTAGCTGGCATAGTGGATAAAGCACCGGCCTTGGAGTCAGGAGTACCTGGGTTCAAATCCAGTCTCAGACACTTAATAATTACCTAGCTGTGTGGCCCTGGGCAAGCCACTTAACCCCGTTTGCTTTGCAAAAACCTAAAAAAAAAAAGAGGCCACTCTCTGAGACTCCCAAGTTTCAGAGATGTTGATGGAGGGAGTTTATTCATTGTAAAAAAAAAATCACAGGTCCAGTTTAAATGTTTCCGTAACTACATAGGTACATACATGATACAGACACACATATATTTATAAATGTGTATATAAAAATGTACACAAAATCTGTAATTTTTTAAAGTGTGATACAAATTTCCTCTTTAGTTGTCTTAATGCTTCATATTTTGAATTCAGCTTTGTCTGGAATCATGTGCTTAACCATGGCCAATTTTCAAGAATCAGCTAACACTGAATAATCCAAAATATTTTACTCTCAAAAACAGAAAAAATATTTTATCTTAGACTGGACATGGCTTAATAAAGGTTGAACCAGATTAAAATATACTTGGGAAATTTATTTTTTTGAGTCAGAGTTAAGTGACTTGCTCCAAGAGTCACACAGGTAGTAAGTGTCTGAGACTCATCATCATGCTGGCTTTTTTTTCTTCTCTCTCCAAAGGACAGTTTGAGAGACTGATGATCTATCCTTTGTGTCACATAGCTGCCCCTGTAATTGGGAAATATTTAACAAAATAAATATAAATACAAGAAAAAATAGATAATGTTACTATGTAGTTTTCTAAATCAATATGGAACTCATAAGGATCCATATAGATGGTTTGAATTTGCTGGCCACTCAGGTATCTTGATGCCTCAGGTTTGTTTCTTAGGGATCCCACATTGTTGGATTCTGCTTTTTAAACCCTTTATGAAATTCTTTTCCTTTTTCATAAAGTTGTACTTCTCATTCATTCAGCATAATGGACTAGTTTATTCTTCAACTTGGCCTTATAAATATTATTTTTACCAATAATTTTTTATCAATTTATAAACTTTTAAACATTTTCTTTCAGGAATATCAATCCTGCCATCATTTCTACACATGTAGAAATTCTCCCTAACAAACTAAAATAATTCCCAAGTTTCTTTTATTACTGAAGGTTTTCAGAACTTTCTATCCTTCTGATAATTCCAGATAGGATTACTTTTTTGCCATTGCTTACTTTCTGACCTTTTCCTCCCGTCTTTTCAAGAGCACTTGTCTTTTCATTTCTAAGGTTCACTCTCATGGTAATCCTATCTTTCCCTATTTTATCCCTCCTTCTTCCCCAAGATCACTTGTTTGTTTTCATTTCTCTTTCACCAGATTCAGTTTGCACCTGTTGTGTCCCAGATGTTATCTTACAAATGGGATATCAAAGTGACAATAATGAGCTCTGCTCATAACAGACTATATAGATCAAAACTCACTCATTGATTTGAAATTAATGTGATTTTTTTATTCTATTTTATAGTTGAATTATAGATCAAAGGTCCTGGATGCATTAGACTTTCTGCTTTGGAATGTCTAGATTTCTTTAGTTAATATTCTGAAAAATTCAGACTATATTTCCAAGATGAATAAGTTTAAGACACAGACCTGTGATTTTTTAATTTACAATGTAAATTTCTCCTTTCCTTCTACTGCTGGATGAGAAATCTTGTATGGTCTGGATAGGTATTTTAAAATATGTGGTGTATGGGGTGGCTAGGTGGCGTAGTGGATAAAGCACTGGCCTTGGAGTCAGGAGTACCTGGGTTCAAATCCGATCTCAGACACTTAATAATTACCTAGCTGTGTGGCCTTGGGCAAGCCACTTAACCCCATTTGCCTTGCAAAAAAAACCCTAAAAAACCTAAAAAAAATGTGGTGTTTCTTCATAGCCATTTGCAAAATTACCTCTCTTTCATGGAATTAGAGTTTGATGACAGTATATGTATCATCAAGTTGAACTGATCATGCACTTCTGTTGGTGTCCTTTAATTTATAGCCTTCTTGAATCTCCTCATTGTACTGATTCTTAAATTCCATCTTCTCATTGGTTTAGCTGAGTTCATCTGTCTTTGGTCCTCCAGCAGAACAATTCCTTTTCTCAGTGATCCCAATATTTTGTTGAGATGCTCCACTCATTGATCTAAGCCCAGAATCTTCCAGTCACCTTTTTCTTCCTCTCTTACTGATTCCATCTTTGTAGATGCTCATATCTTCCACTGATTGTCTTATTATTTACATGGAAGAGTCTTGAGGGTTCTAGATACTGTCTTATTTCTGGAACCATGGTTCATACTATTTCATTAGGTTTTCCCTTTTAATGTTTTATTTTCAATTGTCCTATGATATTCCTTTGTCATGGCCCAGGAGTTTCTATTCTATGGAAGAAGGTAGCACATATTGACATCAGGGCAAGGGTTGAACTTAGGCTTCTTGATTTTAGAACATGGAGAAATCTGATTTTTGTAGGAGAATGTGGAACTCCTTGAAAGACTGTGGAGAGACATAAAAGATATGTAGGAGGAGGAAGAGGAAGAGTAGGGGAGGAGGTGTAATGGGGGAGGGGCAGGAGAAGAAGGGGTAAAGGGGGAGGGAAGGAAGAGGGTAAAGGGGAGGGGAAGGGAGGAGGAGAAGGGGAGTAGAGGAAGAGAGGAAGGGGGAAGGGATAATAAAAGAGGAGAGAGAAGAGGCAGAAGGTGGCGGGGGTAGGGGTTGAAGAGGAGCAGACCATAACAGAGAAAGCCTTTGGCTTGACTGTGGTGGTGGCTTATATCCTTCTCTTTTGCAGACTGAGGGTTACTTATTGGCAGAGACAGCCAGTGACACTTTGGTGACTCTGTCCAGAAACCACTTTCACCTTGTCATGTATGAGCTACAGTACCATTTCAAACCTCTGACCCTAATGGATGAGTATACCCTCATCACATTAGCTAATATGGCCAATGATAATGGTAAGGGTCTATCCTCCTACCCTTTCCCCTTTGACCCCTTCCATTCCCCATCTTTTCCAATTTTTTTCCTTTTCTTCTTCTCCCTCATATCTCTCCTTTTCCATATTCACTCTCTTTGCCATAGCTATTTCTTTCTTTCTTTCTCTTCTCTCCATTTCTCTCCCCTCTCTTACCTCCTTCCCCTTCTCTTTCTTCTAATACCCTACAAGTGAAGGAAAGTCACAGGCTGCTTTAGGTGGGTGGGTCTGGAGGGCTGGGGAGTTTGTAAGGCAGTGGGGACAATTCCCTCCTGCTCACTTTCCCTGGCTCATCCTTTTTCTCTTTCACAGTATTGGAGTTCATGCCCTATATGGGGATCATATTATCCACCACCATCTCCATTTTGAGACTGGCCAATGAAGATAAGATACGCCAGGTGTTCTGTAGTGGTGAGTATTCCTTTTATAGTCTGAAAATTCCCAGGGACATGGGGAGGACATTTCTCCTTGAATCATCCATCCATCCATCCATTTAACAATATTGAAAATATGTCATTGTGTTAAGATACTAGGAGGCATGCAACTAAACCTAAGGACAAAGATTCTAAGCCCTCAAACCTGGGCCTAGAGTCAGGCAGATTTGAATTAAAATCTGATATCAGACATTTATTAGTTGTGTGACCTGGGCAAGTCCCTGAGCTTCTGTTAGCTTCAGTTTCCTCGTCTGTAAAATGTCTCTCCCAGGATTATTGTGGGGATCAAATGAGATAATATTGGTAAAGTGATTGGAACACAGTGAATTCATAAGACAAATCCTCAAACAACACAGAAGGTTCCAACAAGATTTTATCCAAGCTCAGAGGATGGAAAGGTCATATATTTCTGGGGGAATCAGGGTAGACTGCATGACCAAGGTGGCATTGGAGCTGAATTTTGAAGGATGGGTCAACATAACATGAAGTGGGTCATTCTGGACAGAGAGACCCACTCTGAAGATTACCTCATATCTAATTACTATACCCTAGATTTTACTATGAAATCTCTTTGTGGGTCTTAAAAACACCCAGGACCCTGACATTAAATATTCTAGGATGTGACCTCAAAACTTGGGGTGGATAAGAATGTGGGGCAATGCAGGTTTGGTTCTCTGGGGCATGATCTGACTGTTTACAGCTTCAGAGCTGGAGCAGTTTCTAAGGGTGAAGACCTCATTGAGTGAGATAGTCCCCCAGGAAGGGGGTTTGCCTTCCTGGGCTTCACCTTCCTTTCCTCCTCACGGGCTGCCTTCCCTTCTGCATCCCTTAACACATAGCTGTGGAGACCTTTTGTGAGGCAATCCAGTTCTATTTTAAACACTGGGAGGACAGTGTGTACCCCATCCTGACCAGCGAGCATTTGATGAATAACCTCTTCCCAATTTATCGATATTTGGTCACTGTGTGGCTTGGGAGTGAAAACACTGAGGTGAGTGACAACTGCTGTGGGAGGTTGCCCAAGACCAGCATCATCAGTCAGTGCCTCCTCTTCATCCTCTCTTCCTGTCTCTCTCTCCTCTTCTCATCCTTGTTTCTTGTCTTTCTCTTTGCTTCTCTTCCTCTTTCTCCTCTACAACTTTTTCTTCCTTCTCCATCCTCCTTTTCCTTCCCTCCTCTCCACCTCCTTCTCTTCCTCCTCCCCATCCTCAGTGTCCTCCTTTCCCCACTTCTCTTTCTCTTACCCCTTTTCCCCTCCCTTCCTTCTCTTTATTCTATTTCTTCTTGTCTTCTCTTTTCCCTTCTCTTTCCCTTTTCTTCCTCTTCTTCCTCCTCTTACTTCTTTCTCCTCTTTCCCCTGCCTTCCTTCATCATGTCCCCTCTAGGGAAGAGGAGGAGGAGGAGAAAGCCTAGACAGTCTTTGTTCTGTGATAGGTCAAGCTGGCTGTGATCAAGTCCGTTGGTCCCATGCTCAGTCTCCTGCTGCCTATCGAGGAGCTGCGGGAACAGGTGTATGACTACACCCCCCTGATCCTGGCACAGTACCAAACCAATGTGGAGGCTCTCTTCATCACCCAGGTGAGTGGCCAAGCTTCTTTCTGCCTTGGGGTGCTCCCATCTCCAGGTTCATGGTGTCTTGTGGCCAAGTTCCTAGATGATGGACGGGACTTCTTAGCCAAGTGCTTGGGGCCTCCAGTAAAAATCCCTAAGGTATTATATAGGAGATAGTCAGCCGTCTTTTCTAGGTGAATTCCCAAGGTCCAGAATTGGAGTCGTTTTTTCAGCAGAATAGGATGTGGCACCTATGGGGAGGTAGTAGGTGGGACCAGAGGCAAAGTCCTCTTGGAGTGTGTGTGTGTGTGTGTGTGTGTGTGTGTGTGTGTGTGTGTGTGTGTGTGTAGAGTATTTTTAGGGGTCCTTCTTACTGCACCACACTGCTTCTCATTAGTAAATGTTTCTCAAGTCCTCTTGCCAGACTCCAGGGGAAACAAAGATGCCATCACAGAGTTCCTGCCCTCAGAAGGCTCGTGGCCTACTTAGGAGTATGACTTGTGCACATAAAATGGAAACTGGGCCTTCCCAGGCTCCCCTGCTGTGTCCTGAATGGATGATTCAGAATATTCAATCTATACTGGGGATCAGCAGAGGGAGAGATACAGGGGTAAAGTTTTGCGGTCTTGAACTGGGCCATCCTAGGGGAGTTGGACCAACAGTATTTTCATAGGGGGATTTAGACTTCGCATAAGCCTGGAGGTGAGAAGGTCTGGCAGTGAGGGGACCCATCTGGCCAGAGCAGAGATACATGCTGCAAGACTAGTACCTAGGGTGGGGCACTCGATCTTTGTCCAAGGAAGGGCATCAAAATTTAGAAGGTGCTGGCAGCACTCTTGTGCCTTTATCCTTATAGAAACAGCTAAAACTTCAATTTTGATGAGCAAGGATGTTAATTGAAACTGGAAACTATTGTTGGGAGATACCTGCTGCCCCACCCCCCCTTCTACCTACTCCCAGCAGACTTGCAATATCCTGGGGACTCTAAATACAGGGGCTAAAAGTCTCTGGGGTCAATGGATGTTATCTTGGCAACTCACATCCTCTTGTCCAGTTGAATTTGTCTTTTAAAAGTGGGTCCAAGATTGGATTCCATTCCCCTTGCCCAAAGTCCATTTTTTGAAAGCTTTTTTTCTGGTTAGCAAAATTCTTATTTGTTCAGGAAAAAAAAAAAACAGATGGAGAGGGAAACTAGGGTGGGGCTGGGATTAGAGGAGCCACACCTGCCAGTCTTTGATGGGGCAGTTTAGCCACTGGGTGGGGGGATCTCCTGGCCCATTCCTCTCTCTCTCTCTCTCTCTCTCTCTCTCTCTCTCTCTCTCTCTCTCTCTCTCTCTCTCTCTCTCTCGCAGATCCTGAGGCAGATCTTGGACACATCAGTATCAAGCTTTATGCCAGTCCCCGAAAGGCAGTTGCTCCCTATGTTTTATGAACTGCACATGCAGGTAAGGGGGGGAGGTCACCCAGATCTCTCAGTTTGCCTCTGCCCTCAGGGTCTGATGGGGTCTGAATGGTCCTAAGAGAACCTTGCTATCCGACTTATGCTCAAAGAACTTTTAGTCAATCTTAAAGAATTCTCTCAATGTCTCTATTGCAAGCTAGGAGCCCATCTAATTGGTTCAAGAGAGCATCTTTTTTCCTTGGAGAGCTGGATGTTAAACATTTACCTGTATAGATCAGTAACTAGGGGTCTGGCTTGTACCTGGGGAGGATAGTGTCCATCCACTTTCACCTGGGCAGAGCTAAATGTGGTATCTCCAGCACGCTAGGATCTGGGCCAGTTCAGTATAATGATATCCTCCCTTTATGCATGTCCCTCAATGCAGACAGTTTGCTTTGGGTTGTTATGTCATACTGTAAACTCATTTTGAGCTTATAGTCCACTCATACATGCAGATCATTTTTCTCTTGGGAGGTCGCTATAGTAAGGATTATCATTTAAGACAATTGAGATTCGAATGCTTGAGTCCATCACTAATGAGGGGGATGTGTTCAACATCTTTATCTCTTGTCTCCTATTTCTCTCTGAATTGATTCCAATAAATCAATCAATCAATGAGGAATTAAATTTTTTAGCTTTTAATTTTTTATATTTAAATTGTTTTCCCCTGGCTACATGCAAAAGCAAATTTCGACATTTTCTTACAAAACCTTGAGTTCCAAGTTCTTTCCCTTCCTCTCTCCCTACTCCATCCCTTGAGAAAGTAAGTTACTTGGTGTAGGTCAAAAATGTGTAGTCGTGAAAAATATTACTACAATAGTCATATTGTAAAAGTAAACATAACTCCAGCCACAAAGAAAGAAAAACAAAATGAGGACAAAACGTATGCTTCAGTCTGTATTCAGATGCCATCAACTCTGCCTTTGGAATGGATGGCATTCTTTATCATAAGTGCATCAGAGAAAGTACTCCAATATTTTTTCCATAGCCACTATTCATAGCTATATTTCCCTCCATTCAGTTATGCCCCACCCCCATTTAGTCTATTCTCTCTCTCCTTTCACCCTATCCCTCCTCAAATTTGCATTTTACTACCCTCTCCCATTGTTCTATCACCTACAACCCCCCTTCCCTTTCTCCCATCCCTTTCCTCTCCTATTTTCCTCTAGGGTAAGATAGATTTCTATACCAAAATGACCATATATGTTATTCTCTTTCTGAGCCACTTGCAATGAGAGTAAGGCTCACTCACTTTGCCTCACCTTCCCCCCCTCTTCCACTCCACTGCAAAAGCTTTTTTTGCCTCTTTTATGTCAAATAATTCACCCTATTTGACTTCTCCGTTCCCTCTCTCCCAGTATGGTCTTCTCTCCCCCATTAACTCCATCTTTTTAATATATTATATCTTCAAATTCTGCTCTTCCTGACTATAAAAACTCCTTCTAACTGCTCTATTAAATGAGAAGGTTCATATGAGTATTATCAGTATCCTCTTACCATGCAGGAATACACACAGTTCAATATCTTTAAATCCCTCATAATTTCCCCTTCTCACACACCCTCTCTATGCTTCACCTGAGTACTCTATTTGAAGATCAAACTTTCTATTCAATTCTGTTCGTTTCAAAAGGAAAGTTTGAAAGTTCCCTATTTCTTTGAATGTCCATCTTTTCCCCTGGAAGAGGATGTTCAGTTTTGTTGGGCAGTTGATTCTTAGTTGTAATCCAAACTCTTTTGCCTTCTGGAATATCATATTCCAAGCCCTGTGAGCCTTTAATGTAGATGCTGCTCAATCTTGTCTTATCCTGACTTTTGCTCCACATTATTTGAATTGTTTTATTCTGGATGCTTGTAATATTTTCTGCTTGACTTGGGAATTCTGAAATTTGACTATAATATTCCTGACAGTTTTCATTTTGCGATTTCTTTTAGGAAGTGATTAATGAATTCTTTCAGTTTCTAGTTTCTAGGATATCAGTACAGTTTTCCTGCAATATTTCTTGAAATATGATGTCTAGGGGACAGCTAGGTGGCACAGTGGATAGAGCACTGGCCCTGGAGTCAGGAGGACCTGAGTTCAAATCCGGCCTTAGACATTTAATAATTGCCTAGCTGTGTGACCTTGGGAAAATCACTTAACCCCATTGTCTTGGGAAAACAACAACAACAACACCAACACCAACAAAAGAAATATGTCTAGACTTTTTTTGGTCATGATTTTTAGGTGGTCCAATAATTTTTAAATTGTCTCTTCTGGATCTGTTTTCCAGTGACATATTTCACATTTTCTTCTAGTTTTTCATTCTTTTGGTTTTATTTTATTGTTGATTGATTTATCACAAATTCATCTGCTTCCCTTAGCCCCATTCTACATTTGAAGGAGTTATTTTCTTCAGAGAACTTTTATATCTCCTTTTTCATCTGGCTTATTCTGCTTTTTAAGGCATTCTTCTCATTGGCCTTTTGGACTGCTTTTTCCATTTGACCCAAACTGGTTTCTAAGATGTTATTTTCTTCAGTATTTTTTGTTTCTCCTTCACTAAGCTGCTGACTCAGTTTTTCATGATTTTCCCACATCTCCCTCACTTCTCTTCCCAATTTTTTCTCTACCTCCCCTACTTGATTTTCAAAATCTATTTTGAGCCTTTCCATTTCAGACCAATTCATATTTTTCTTGGAGGCATTGTATGGTAGAGGCTTTAACGTTGCTATCTTCTGTGTGTGTATTTAATCCTCCAAAGGACCAAAGTCATTGTCTATGGACAGATTTTTTTCTTCTGTTGTTTGCTCATTTCCCCAGCCTATGACCTGCTTTTTATAAAGGTGGGGCTCTACTTCCAGGGTGGAGGACACACTATCCCAAGCTTTTGAAAGTTTTTGCAGCTGTTTACAAGGATAATCTCCCCCTTACCCACCCACCCCCAGGACCTGCAAGTTCTCAGTTCCTCCAAGCTCTTATGAGAGGCCCTGACTGCTCTCCTGGTCTGTGCTCTGGTCTTTGGGTGACCACAAAGCCTTCTCTCTTCCCTGGAACACGAAGAGGGTCCCAGCTCTTCTGCATGTCAGGAGGTCTATTGTGCTTCTGCTCCTATCCTGAGACTGAGTCCTAGCCTGAAGTCTGGATCTGAGATTGGGCAGAGTCAAGAATAGAGAGGCTTCTGCTATCTCCCCTGATTCCCTTACCAATCCCTGAACTGAGGTCTCTGGAAGCAGCTGCCTGGAGGCTCCCTGCCAGATGACTCCCCAGGTCTGCACCCCCAGGGACAGGATCTTCTCTGAGGCCTGTGCTGGCCTAGGCTCTGCTCTCACTCTGGTGCAGCAGAGTATTCCTGTTGTCCCTGGACTGAGAGATCTAGAAACCTCCACCGCTGCCATGAACCCAGGGGCCCCGAAGTCTGTCTGTGGGTGGCTGGAGCTGGTTTGCTCTGGAGCAGCCTGGGTAGCTCTGCCTGCCCTTTCTGACCCTGGGTGACAGACCCTTCCTGCTTATCTTCCCATTTGTGTTTGGCTGGAAATTGGTTCCATTCAGTCTTTTTGTAGGTTCTGCCACTGTAGAATTTGGTTAGAGTCATTATTTAAAAGTATTTGGAGCGGTCTGGGGGAGAGCTGGCAGGACTCCCTACCTTTACTCCACCATCTTGGCTCCACCTTGAGGAACTGATTATGAAGTCTTTACCATGTACTCAGCACATCTCAAAGATGCATGGAGGAAATGTTGGATTCATTTGATGACTGGGGAAACAAATAGTTCTTGATAAGAAATCTGAACAACAACAAAATGAGGCAAAAAGAAGAAATTAGAATTAAAGACTCTCTGAGAGGATCACTGCAGAGTAGCCAGAGGATCAGCTTCTGGACCAGGAACCTTGCAGTCAGACTCTGCCTCCTTGAGACCCTAGGTAAGGGCCCCTGACCCTCTCTCTTCTCTTCCCTCCCCCAGGTCTGTGCTCCGGCCCTCCAGCAGTTCAGCAATGAGAACCTGACCGAGGTGGTCCAATGCTTCATTGCTCTGGGTGAGTGAGACAGAGGGGTTGGAGTAGAGATACAGACCCTGGGGTGGCCCCTGTCTCGGCTTTTGGCTGTAATTCCTACTCCCCCCCAGCAAGCCCTGCTTTGTTGCCTTGTTCTGCTTGGGGCCTGTGTCACTCCTGCAAATGGAGAGCAGTCAGTACCTTGTCTAATAAATCTGGGGGGTCTTGGACTAATTTAAGAAGATCCCTTGGTAGGGGCAGGGGAGATCATTGCACCACCAAAAGGGAACCCCTGGATGTTCTTTGTTCAGGGGGCTTCCTAGTTTATCTAAGTGTGTGTCTACTGCTCATCTCCTGCTTCAGGTGCTTCCCAGGCACCCTCAGATTGCCTGATTAAGGGTGAACTAGCCTGGGGCAGAGCAGGCTCACACTCCATTACCTGTGATTTTACAGGGTGATTTCAGAGGCAGAGTTGCCAGAGAGTAGGCTTTGACACCTGCTGGTCAGGTGACCCTAAGCAAATCACTTCACTCCTTAGGGTCCCAGGGAACTCACTTATACCCAAGGATCTGGTGCCTATCCACCATGGAGGAGGGAGTCCCTGGGCAAGGAGGTATTGAGCTGTGCTCTTGTGTCTGGTGTTAGAGGTATAGCAGGAAATACTAATCCAGAGTACCCAAAAAGGGAGAAAAAGAACTATAATCAGGGTGGAGAAAGAGGAAGAGATGGGGAAAAAGGAGGGAAGGAGACACAAGAAATGAGATACAAATAAGGAACAGAGAGAGCCAGAGACAGGCAGAAACAGAGAAGCAGAGACAGAGACAGAAACAAAAACAGACAGAGAGACAGAGAGAGAAACAGAGACAGGGAGAGAGACAGAGGCAGAGTGAAACAAAAAGAGACAGGAGAGACTGAGAGACAGAGAGAGAGACAAAGGCAGACAGACCCACACAGAGAAATCAGAGAGTCAGAAAGAGAGAAACAAGAGGGAGAGTGGGAGAGAGACAGTTAGAGAAACACAGATCCACAGAGACAGAGCCACAGAGAGAGCAGGTCACCTCCAGCAGTCCTGGGAGCCTAGAACCAAGAGGAGCTGTCTGGATCCTAGGATTCTCCTCCCTCCTCATTCAGTGAGGGGCAGGTGGGGGGGGTTAGGATCAGCCCCTTCTAAGCACCCCACCCCATTTCTGGAGGTCTCTGCACAAGAGGAGCTGGCAGATGTGGGTATGGGGAATTCTAGAAAAGCAGAACTTGGTAGGGGAGAGTGAGTGACCTGGGGACTGTGATGAGTAAAGGGAGAGGAGGGAAGAACCAGAACAGCTTCATTTCTACTTGTAGAAAATCCATCTCCAACTCTAGATTGATAAGAAATGAGAAAATGTGTCCGAATTTAGAGCCAGGTGACCATAACAAGAGCTATATAAGGATGAATAATAATAATAATAATAATGACAATTGATATGATGACTCAAAGTCATCATAGGTCCTGGCTAGCAGGAGAGGGGCTCCAAGAGGCAGGCTGGGGAGTGGATGGGAGGCAGAGGCCCCTGGGTTCAGGGCTCCCTTCTTGGCCCCCAGTTTGTCTTCTATGAAATGAGACTGTTGGACCAGCCAGTCTCTGAGGTCTCCCCAGCTTTACCTGGGCCTCCGTCCATCACATTGTTTTACCTGCATGAAGGTAGCTGTTGGAAAGGGGCAGACCCAGCTCTAGACACCTGAGCTGCTTCTGTGCATGTTAGTGAAATGTTAAGACCTGAGGCAGAGTCATTGACTACTTAGGAGCCTTGAAGCCAGAGACTGAAGGCTCTCCCCCTTATCCACTCAGATTCTCTGGGTGATGGAGGTTGTCTGTCTGTCTGTCTGATTCAGTCTCTCTATCCCATCTCTCTCTCTCCTATCTTTCTCAGTCTCTTTGTCTCTGTCTCTCTAGTGAACAACTTGGCTTCCTTCCCATCTCTTATTTCCCAGTGGAGGGCTTGTTGGTCCCTGGTGGAGTTGGGGGGGGGGACCTAGACTCCATCCTCCCTCCCCTGCCCCCAGCATCCCCAACCTTCCTTCCCTTTTTCCTCCCCAGCTCGCTCTTACCCAGATGAGCTTCTGAAATTCTTACAGAATCAAATGGAGACAGGGAAGGAGGCACTCTGTGTGGGGACTCTGACCCTGTTCCAGGAGGTCCTCAGAGCCAACAGTGAGTAGGCCCTTGTTCATTCTGCTGATAATCTCCCCAAACTTGCTGGGCCTTCCCCTGGGGAACCTATCTCCACCTGCTGGGGAACCCATCTCCACCTGTTGGGGATCCAGTTTCAGATCCTCCAAAGAGTTCTTTTTCCATTTTGTTCAGAAATGTAGCTCAGGGATTTGAGTTTTCCAACAATCATTTCTGGGCCTGCTCCTCCTGCCCCCTCCCACCCTGCTTCCCTTATCCTCCATTCAGCAGAGGTCCTCAGGAAAGTCACCACATCTGCATCCAACCTCTCTGCCATGTCCCTCCATTGACCTTTCCCTATCTCCTCTATACCTTCTCTCTCACACTCAACCAGTGATCAATCAACAATGAATGTTTTATTAGGCACCAACTATATACCACACACTGGGCTAGCATTTGGAAATAGAAAAAGAATGAAATCACTTCCACTCTTAAATGGAAGAGACACTAATGTAGGAGTCTATACAGAATCAATACATCAATCAATAGGCAATAATACAACTTTTACTCATCAAAGACCCAACATCTTGCTTAGAGAATAACGTGCACTTGGCAACTCATCACTGGGTGGAAGGGCCTCAGGTCATCACTGGGTAGGATTGGAGACCTTAGGTCCTCATTGGGTGGAAGGGTCTCACATCATCACTGGGGAAGATTAGGGGCTTCAGGTCATCACTGAGTGGGGGTGGGAGCTTGGTGGGGTCAAGATTGAACCAGGAAGGAATTCAAGCTCACCAGGCAAAGTTCTGACTTGAGATGAATTTGAAGTAGGGTTATTTGTGTTGGCAGCTAAGGTTGTTCCAACAAAACATGTAATTTTTAAAAATTGGGTGGTAATCTAGAGTTGCCTCCAAGGACCCCTAGTCCAGCTGCAGAAGCAGCCAGATTAGAATGAGGGGTGCAGACTCTCCACTCTGGAGCAGGAAGTCCTGCTAGAACAGGCCTGAGCTGGACCTTGGAAGTGGGGCTGGGCTAGGGGAGATAGAGGGACAGAGCATCAGGAGTTGCCATCTTGAGCTAATAGACCTGGGAAGAGGAACCTCCTGCTTCCACCCAGGATGAAGCAGACCACGTGGGGCAGGCCAAGTGGGAGGCAGCCCTCAGACTCTTAACACTGTTGCCCTTCCAATGGGAAGAAGGGCCTTCCAGGACTAGGACCTAACACAGGAGGGAGAGGAGGCCACGGTGCCCACTTCATCTGGGGGGGTCAAGGGCTCTGGTGGGATGTCTCAGCCTCCCTGAAATCAGCTCCCCTTGGGTTCCTCTGCATTTTAGTGCCCGAGATGAATAGCAGGACCCTGAACTTTGCTCTCAAGGTGGTTCAAAATGTTCTTGGTGACCCCCGTGCTAAGGTGAGATGGGGGCAGGGAGAGGGGAGGCCTCCTCTGGGCCCACATGAATCAGATCAGACAGATACCCAGGGCTGGACTACAGTCCAGCATCTGTAGCTGGGCAGGAACCCCTTTGCCAATGACTCCAGGAAGCTCCCCCCGAAGGGTGGTGAGACCAGAGGGCATGGTCTCCCAATTTGGTGAAAGGTCCCAGCATGTTTAGTATGGACCAAAGAAGATAAGGGCTCACCCCAGAGCTCACCTTCAGCAGTCCAAGGGTTGTGTATGGGGGAGGGACCAGGGAGGGCAGAGCTGGGGCAGTGGAGGGAAGGCCAGAGTGGCCCATTGTGGGTCGGCTACTAGGAAAGCCTGCTCCCCCATCTCCAATGGGATGGGATGGGATGCTAGGATGCCCCTCCTTGGAGATCTGGAAGGACTAGAACGAGTCAGGATCAGGGAGGGTCTGTTGTTCGGGTTGAGGGCAGCAAATGGTCTCCGAAACGCCCTCCCTCTTTGCTCTGAGACCCTGGGATTCTGTGCTCTAGTCATCCAGGGTCGACTTGAAGAGTGCCAGGGTTAAGGAATTCCTGCCACACTCTCCCATTGCACTCTGGGAGCATCTCTTAAGGGGCAGTGATGTCTCTTTTCTAGAATCCTACTTGGTCCTGACCAGTGTTTTCTTCAGCATGGGGGAAACTTTCTTCTGTCAAAGTCAACCAGTAGCTGCCCTACACCCTTCCCATCTGTAAAATGGGGACAATACTGAGGGTTTTAGTAGTCCCATCTGTGTGTGATGATGCCTTCACTGAGGCAACCCAGTCTGAGACTGGGGGGTGGGGGTAAGAGATGATTAGAGCTGGCCCAATTGGTGGGGTTAGGGGAAGGGAAATCAAGTCCATGGAAAGGCCTGTGCCCTGAAGAAGGAAATGACCATAGGCTGTTCTCAGTGGCCCCAAGGGCCATCATCTGGACCTCAGTGGCATCTTCTCCAACCCACCAGGTGAAACTGGCCATCTTGAGAGTGATCGGGCAACTGGCCATTTCAGGCTACCAGGAGAAGATCCGAGGCTGGGCCCTGAGATACATCTCCCTGCAGCTCATACAATCCACCTACAGGATGGTGAGGAGGAGGAGGATGGTGAGGTGGGGGGGGGAGACTGTGCTTGTACTTGTATGTGAATGCAAGTATGGGTCTGCCAGTTTCTTCCAAGGAATTTCAAGTTCTTTCATATTTACAAATATTTTTATTATGAACTTGTCAACAAATTAAAACATTTTGGCAAACAAAGAAGATTGTAGCCAGGCAGCAGCACCTACTCTGTACTGAGAAGTATGCTGAGAGGACTTTGTATGAACTCATCTACTATCAGTTTGTTTTTAAAATGTGAATAGAATTTCTTCCCTCTTTCCCTTTCCCTTTCTCCCTTTCTCCCTTTCCACCTTTCTCCCTTTCCCATTTTCCCTTGTCCTTTCCCTTCCCCTTCCCTTTCCCTTTCTCATTCCCCTTCCCCTTTCCTTCCCCCTTTGCCCTTTGTTTTATCAACTTTCTTCATTGGTCCAGGAGGACATCAGGTCCATGTAGACACCAGCCAGTGATTGATCAGAGTATGGCTTAATGGATAAGATTCTAGCCTTGGAGATAAGGTTACTTCTGAGACACCTTGCCTTGCCTTGTGTGATCCTGTGATCCTAGGTTGACTCTCCTGGATCCTGAACAGCCGGCTCTCCCTCCATGATGTTTTGTCACTGTTCTGTGTTCCAGATGAACCATTTGACTGATCTGGAAGAGAAGATGGTTCACAAGGTAACCATGGACACTGTGAGGATCATCTTGGCCTCTGTCAGTGGGTTGACCAATGTGAGTGATCTCTCCAGGGTGCCTCCAGTTGGGTAGGACAAGGAAGGAAGCTTTCTTAAGGTCAGAGGTTAATGAGACTTTATTAAATGCCAACTATGTAGCCTAGACTATGGTAGATGCAGGGGTGCTTGGGAAGGAACAGACACAGCTCCTTGACCATAGTCATGACCTTGGCAGTACGATGACACTGGGATGTCTGATTGGACTAGGTTCTATCATCTACCTAGTGGTGGTTTCCCAGATTTGTAGGCATGAAGCCTAGGAAGAAATAATCTGCCAGTCAGAACAAAGAAAGTGATGGAATAGCCCAAAGCGACTCTAGGCTATCCTATTCTTAAGCCCTGGAGTAACTTGGCCCATATGTCAGATTCAACACTCAGAGTGGGAAGACTGGGACCCAGGCAGTGGGTCCATCTGGAAGGCTTGCTCGCACACCCCTCCAGAGGGGTTTTCCAGCCTCTGCTTCCAGATTTCCAAACAAGATAGAGTTCAGACTGGCTCAGCCTCCACAATGCAGACAGTTTGGATTTCTCGAGCTCCGAAAGACTTGGGGCGGGCTCTTGAGAAAGCTGCTCTCCCTTGGAAGAGCTGTTAAGTGCTCACTGCTACCTGGGAGATTAGAATAAGACAAAGATCACAGGAAGGAATGACTGACCAGGCATAGGGCTCCAGATTTGGAGTTGGTAGGAGGGAATGGTGGAAACATTGTCATGATAAGCAACATTCATGAAGACTATTCCAGGGGCCAGGCCAGGTACTAATTGTGCTGGGAGCACAAACACAAGAGAAGGAAGGTCATTCTTTTCTGTGGGGTCAGGTAGAGAAAGTCTGGGACCCCAACAGGACCACTGGGAGCTGTGACTGCCTGGGGCCCCTCCTTCAACCAGCTTTAAATGGATGCTCTAGGAGGGACCAGCCAATAGGGGACAGAGGGGAGCTTCCCATGAACTTCTAGGGGAAGGGGCTTCTGTGGTCTTAAGGGCAGAGACGGTCTAGAAGCAGAGCCAGGAATGTGGCATGGAGAGGAATGTCCTTAAGGGCTTGAAAGTAGTCCTGAGCAGAGGAAGAGAAAAATGTGGGCCTGCCTAGAGCAGATGGTGATACTTGGTGGTGGGGCTTGGTCGTGACCAGTGCGGATTCATGGAACCATGGAAGAAATGGAAGAGACTCAGAAATCCCTTGTTCCCACCATGTTTTTAAGGCATTCCTGATGCCAGTTCTACCATGGGGCCCAATCCTCCTCTCCAAGAACAGCCTCTCAAAGGCAGACTGCCATCAGGCTCTCCATCCTCCCAAGTCTTCTCTTCTTCAAACTAACCCCAGAGCCTTCTACCCTCTCTGGATGGCATGTGCCAGAACTCCTTCACCAATCTGAGTCAACCTCTTCTAGATGCCCTTCTACTTGACAAAAGTCATCCCTAAAAGTGACACCCAGAACCCAACACAATTCTGCAAATGTCGACTGACCAGGGCAGTTCACAGAGGTTCTCCTACTTCCAATGTCTTCTACATTATTTCCCTCTGTACTGTCCAAGATTATGTTAGCTTTGTCTATGGTCATATAAGGCTTAGGGTCCACTACCATTCCCATATTTCTCTCAGATCAACCACAAACTAGTTTGTGAGATTTATTCTTTTGAACCCAAGTGCAAAACTATTATATTCATTAAATATTATTTTACTTTAGCCCAAATATTTTAGCCTGTCAGGATCTTTCTGGATACTGAAGGTCATCTTACAAACTAGCTACCCCTCCAAACTTATAGTCATCTACAATTTTGATTAGGATTCCAGCTATATTTTCAAGTCATTGGTAGAACAGTCTTCTCCCTAGCTGGCATCAAACCATTCAGGATCTTTTAGAGCCTGGATTTTTTTTTTTAATTTTCATTTTCTTTATTTTTTTGGTTATTGAGTTCCAACTCCCCCTCCCTCTCTCTGCTCCTTTCCGAATCCATTGTGAAGGCAAGAAATATAATAACCATTATGCACATCGGATCACACAGTGCATATTTCCCTAGTAACCACACTTCATTTGTTTCAAATGCCTCTTAGCTAAGCCACAGCTCTCCTTCTCCACAAGAATATCATGAGATACTCCATCCCAACTTTACTAACTTCTAGATAAACTCTATCTCAAATATTTTCTTGATCTTTCAGTTGAGTAACACTGGCAGACAAAGAACTATCCTAGATGTAGCCATGCTGGCTCCTCCCTTTCTGAGTAGTCAGTAACCATCCCTTTAATAATACCTTCCAGAGCTTTCCCAGAAATGGAAATTCAGTTCACTAGACTAGAGTTTGCACCTTGCACTCTCTTTCCTCTTTTGAAATCAGGACCTGATTCCTTCTCCAGTCTCGGGGTGCCCTCCTATTCTCCACTGGCTAAGCCATTCTATATTTCTCTTCCCCTCAGGATGTTCTTCTTCCAGGTGAGGGGATTTGTATTCACAAGGGAATTGCAGGATTCCCTTTTTCTCTCCTTATTTCTCTTGGGTATCCGCCTCTAGGTAATGACTCTGGTTCTGTTCTCTGGAGAGAACATTATCCACCTACCTTGGTGTTTTTGAACTCTGGGATGATTTCCTTCTCCCTGCTAGCCCATCTGGGCAGGACTCTCAGGCTTTGGACCTGAGGCTAATTTTCTTTCCCCCTCTTCTGCCAACTCTGCAGGAATTTTGGCTGAAACTCTTGAGTAATTTATTGAAGACAGAACATGTGGAGGTCCTCACGCCCATCTGTATCAGCCTGACCAACCTGGCAGAGAGTCAGCACCAGCAGAAAGAGTTCAACAAGAACAGAAACGAACTAGGTCAGTGAGCCATGTGGGGCTTCCTTGGGCTCCACTGGGCCTGGTCAAGGTGGGGCCAGCCTTGGAAAATGCTCGTTTCCTTTTGGGGGCTCAACACACTCTGCTCCTCTCAAAGGGGATGTTGTTGGAGATCATTTACTGAATGTTTCAGGTATTTCATTATTTTGTTTTTCTTTTGAGAAACATGAATTCTAGCAGATCCCCTACAAGTGGAGAGCATTGGAGAATGACTTAATGAAGATCAGGGTCTAGGGAGGTATAAGGGCATCAGGACAGGGTAGACTCACATCAGACAATCAGAAGGAAGGCCAGATGTCCACCTGCCTGTCCATCCAGGGTGGAGCTGGATATCAGCCCTATCATGGAGGTGGCAGCCTGGGCTGGGATTCTTTGGAAAGCTTGACTAGGATGAGGTTCAGTCTGGAGGGACATGAGCTGAAAGGTAATCCGGGGGTGTTTAGAGACCCAGTGGTCCAGGGTATCTGGTCCATTCTACTCTCAGTGAAGAGTAACCTCTCCCAGAAGCCAGTGTCAGTTCCTGGTGGGCCTGAGACTCAGGTGGCCTTCCCTGGGGCTGTACCCTAGACTCAGAGATAGGCACCTCAACCTGTGCCAAGCTTGCTTTAGACACCTTGACAAGTAGAAGAACCAGTTAGTTCCAGTAAGGGGTTCAACACCAGTCTGGCAAAAGGTGAAGGTGGAAAATCTGAGATCTTGTTCTGTCTCTGCTGAATCTAGTTCATGTGAGGTCCAGAGATTTAATCATTTTTCTCTCTTGGTTTTTCAACCCATAGCACTTGGTCACTTCACTAAATCACTAACCTCTCAGTGCCTTAGTTTCTTCATCTACGAGATGGGAATAGTAGTAGGATCCACCTCAGTGGGTGCTCTGAGCTCAGATGAGATAGAGTCAAAGTGTATTGAAGGGCAAACCTAGGAGTCTAGGGGACTACCCCTCCACAGAGATGCTGTGCTCCATGCAAAGTACAGCCCACTAAGCCCAGCAGCCTGACACCTGCCCAGGCCTGGCCTGATTATCTCCACACCCCTGAGGACCTGCCAAGAGGGACCCCTGGACAGGGGGCTCTCCAAGTCTGGTGCTTGAGGGACCACTGCCTAGTCGGGGCAGCTGGGCACCACTTCACCCTACTGAGCCCTGGGGTCCTCTCTAACTAAGGCTAAGACTTGGAGGCTCTGTTTAAAAATATATTTGTATTACTATTGTATTGTTTTGACACTTCTGTCACCTCCCAGTCACACCACACACATAATGGAGAACCTTCCCATAAAAACTGCAAAGCAAAACTCCATGTGCTAGTGTGACAAGGATCCTCTGACATGTTACTAATGGAAAGGAAGGATAGATGATCAGTTACTGACTGATTGTAAAGCACCATTATCCATGATACTTGACCTCCGTTTGTGGCCTCTTAATTCTGGCCTCATTTGGCATCATCCTACTACTATATTACATGCATAACGTACTCTATATAATATGCATAGTAGATGTTATGGGTAACATGATAATGCTCTTGAAAGCAGTTGCTGGGCTCTATTTTAATCCGTGGCTCTGCTTTCTTCACTCTAACTTGTTTCTCACCAGTCTTGCTATGGTTCTCTGAAATCACCACATTTGGAGAACCTCTTGATTCATTCATTCCCCTACTGTTGTGAACTTGTTTTGTTTCCAGGCTTACAAACATGTTGCTGGACTGGTGTGTTTGGGGTCTTTTTGACTTTGACCCCTTGGGGGTCAAGCCCCCAGAATAGAGATCTCTCCATCAAGGGAGTGTTAAAGCTTGGTCACTTTTCCCCCATCCATTCCAACTATGTCCCAGACTGGCTAGACTTCACCATAGCTCTTGCAGCAGTGAATTAGTTTGCCTGGATAAAAATATAACTTACTTTTCTATTTCCCTTCTGCTTACTAAGACTGATGAATTTTATGATGCAGTTGCAATTATCTCATCTAAACAGCACCCATCTTGTAGCCAGCCTGAAAAAGATGAGGATTGAGAAAAGGTCAACAGAGCAGCCATGAAATCATCCTTGTTCCCTTGGTGTGAGAGGGGCAAGGTTGGAGGTTGCATGGCAAGAGCTTGATAAGGGAAGAGAAGCAGAGGAAGCAAAGGCAGCAGGTGAAGACAGCCTTTGTAAAGGGGAGGAGAGAGAGGGCAATGACTTGAAGAGGTGGTCTCATCATTACAGGAGTTCTTTCAGGTCTAAGAGAATTTGGGAGTTATTTGTAGGCAGTGAGTTTAGAGCTAGAGTTAGCTGGAAGATAGGATGAAGAAGGAGAAAGAGACAGACTGAGAGAACTGCTTAGAGACAGGAAGAGAGGAAGAGATGGGAGAAGACAGAGACAAAGATGGAGAGGCAGAGACTAAGGGGGAGAGAGATGGGGGGAAAGGAAATGTGGGAGTCATCTACTGCAGACCCCATCTCCTATATAAAGGCTGTCCTGATCCCTCCAATTATCTTGTATTTAGCTACTTTTTATCTATTCCTTATATGTGTAGTGATTATTTCTCCCCTTGGGACATAAGCCCCTTGTGGGCAGGCACTGTTCGTGTTGTTACATGTCTCATCAATATCCAGCCCAAGCCTCTTCATGGAAGCTTGGTTAAATAATAGATTGTTGGATTCTTGGCTTCAGTTGGGAAAGACTTTACGTTTTTCACTAATTGCTTTAATGCTGTGATACCCTATTATCATTTGATAATGCATCCATTTGGAATTTATTGTGACATGTGCTATCACAGGCTGGTCTACCTCGATTGGCCTCACCACTGCTTTTGCATTTTCACCATGGTAGATATTGACAGCGTCTCTGGGGAGATGTCTATGGATAAGATCTCTTCTGGATCCCTCAAGCCACATTCAACAGGGAGCCCCCTGTTCTGCCTGGTCCCAAGGCTGGCCCTGCATGGTCCATGGCTGACCTTGATCATGAACTTGACTTTTTCTTCTTTCTAGTGAAGCTCCCTGCCCCACAGAAGCTACTGACCCGGCTCCTGGTGAGTAGCCTGCTGGGAAAATGGTATTACTGATTGGATGGCGTGAACAATGGTTCATCTCCCCACATCCCATTGCCCATAAAAGAGGGGTCCTGACTTATTTTATAGCAAGCAAAGTTCCTTCCCCTGGGCAGGGGGTGGCTGAGGAGATTGTCCTGGCAGAGGAATGTCCTGATCCATTTCCAAACCTACTTAGCTTATTTGGAGTGGACAACACTGACTGTTTTTGTGTTTAGTGAGGTCAGAAAGGGTTGATGTAGGTTTGTATTTAGGAAGTGTCAAATGTAGAGTTGAAGAGCAAGTGCTTCTGGGTAAGGCATCTGAACCTGAGAGACAGCACCCCTGGATCAGAGGTGGGACTTCTGGGTGGGTCCCAGGGCCCTGAAACTGTTCCTGCAGAGCCTCACACACCCTTGTCATCCCACCAAAATGGCCCCAGGGTCTCCTGAGCCTGAGCTGTCTGACTGGTCTCCCCCCCTTCACACCTGCAGGTACTTCTCTCGGACCCTTACAAGGGGGAGGGCCGAGGGGTGGCCATACTCAAACTTCTCAAGACCCTGCATGAGACTATTGCCCCCTCCATGTCGAACCTCTGGGTAGATGAGATTCCTTCTCTGATTAGATACCTGGAAGGTGAGCTCCTGGGGAGTGGGGGGGGGGGGGTTGGAGAGTCCTGTCTGTTGTCCAGCAGCCTGAAAAGGTACCCTTCTAGCAGGTTCTGCATACAGTTGGTGGTTAACAACTAGCTTTGCCTTATTTAACCCCTTCAGAAATCAATATTCATTGATGAAATGCCTGCTAGGACTGGATACATGGTGGCTGCCTAATATTCCTGACTCTAAAGCCCATACAAAATGTAAACCACATGAACAAGAGGATGTTTGAGCAGAGTGTCTCTAAAACAGGCCCCTCAGGGAGTGAGGAAAGATCTAGAACTAAACTTTTGTAGGAAAGGAGAGTAGGCAGAGATGAAGGGGACAGCACACTCACTGTGGGGCACAGTGTGGACTAGGAATAGAAGGCTGTATGTAAAGAGCAGGAAAAACCTTTCTGGTCTGGTCAGGCTGTGCTGGGCTGGGCCTCCAAAGCGGGCCAGTGTGGATCAGGGGGGATGGATGAAGGGTGATTATGAAGAGGAGGAAGCCCCCGTTCTAGCAGGGCAGACACCCCTAGATGAAGAGGGCCTGGGGTCAGAGCAGAGATAAGGTGGCCTCTCCTCTAGCATCTTGTCCATGGAGGAGACCAACAGAGCATTCATATGATCCTGGCGGTACTAGAGAGCTGCATAGGGGTTGTGGTGCAGGAGAACAATGAGGCTGACTAATGGGGAGAACTGGGGGTGGGGAGGCAGGTTCCTTCTACCTAGGTACCCAGTTCTCATTTCTACTTGTCTTTGTACGTTGTTGTGGTTCCTGCATCTGGGCTAAGGGCCTGCCCTTCCTCTGTCATTCTGCCCATTCTCAGTAACTACTGCTGTTTAGCTCTGGGATATTGGACAGATGCAAGATAGTGGCCCTGGAGGGAGAGGATGTTGATCCAGAATCCCCCTCTGATGGGTCTCCTAGTGAATGTGGTGGTCATGTGTCCCCACTTTCTCTAAATTTACCTTGCCCTCATTCTCCCTGAACTTCTGGGGATCTCCTGAAAGGCATCTTCTTTTCCCCCAGTGGAATGGAGGCTCTACAAGGGCATGGGCTGTTTTCCATTTTGCCCTTGCACCCCCACTGTTTTATGTTGTACCTGGCATGCAGTAGGTGCCTAATTGATGCATGTTGCTTAATTGATTGGCAGCTGATGAGAGGCCTGGGAGAGAGCCGGCCCTCCCATCTCCTTCTCCTTTCTTCCTCTCTGCAGGGCACACTGAGTGTTCTTTGAATAAGAAGGTTTGGGAGAACAAACTGATCCAGGTACTGGGGGGAGGGCACTCTAGGGCCATGAGCCTCCAGGCCCTCTGTTATATAGAAGAGGACACCGAGGGTCATCCAGGCAGTCAGGACAGAAGCAGTAGGGAAAACCAGACCCTCCAGAGCTCTCTTCTCTGGGTCCTGCAGCCCCGGGCTCTCGAGGTATTTTGGGGGGGATCCCAAGAGGTTTCACTCATTCTGTACTTGCTAGATATTGACCCAAGGCCCACTTTGGGGGTGCATTGAAAGATTCTGTTGGAGGGGGTAGGAAATCACCTTCTGCCCCAGGCAATATGCTGCAGTACAGTTACAGTGAGAACACTAGGTTCAAATCCTGCAGACACTCTCCTTTTTTGAGGCTCATTTTTCTTATCAGTAAGCAAATGAGAATAGTCTCTGAGAGGGGCTCCAAGACAGAGCTGCTGGGAGGCCCAGGTGGGGTAATGAGCTTTGCAAACCTTAAAGAAGCAGGGAAATGCCCCCCTTCCCACTCCCCAGTCCTTGGTCACCAGCTAGTCTAGCAAAACCATCTGTCTTGTTTGTAGAGGATGCTGGGGCCAAGTAGCCCTGCTGGTGAATCGCACCCATGTGGAGCTGAGCCCATGGGACTCCCTGCCAGGGCTGCCAGCGGGTCCTTAGAGTTGCTCCCGGCAGGGCAGCCTGTGGGAACCTCTGGTGGAAGGATGGGATCCCCCAGGGGTGTCGGCAAATGGCTACGGGCTGTCTACTGCTTTGCCACCAACAGGAACAACTTCCAGAGAAATACTTTAATTAATTTAGGTCTCTTTGCTTCTGGAGTCTGGTTGGCCAGGAAGCTAAGCCACATGGACTTGGCCAAGAAGCTAAGCCAGCCAGGCCTGTAGCACGGCTGTGCACAGTTGCACTGTTTCCCCAGACAGATATTTATCCTGGGGTGACAAGTGCCTCCCACTCATGGCTCCCAATCCCCCATCAGTGCCCGGTCCTTAAAACTGCAAACTCCCAACTACACTGGCCTGAGCCTGTGGCAACCACTGAAACCCTGGGGACCCAGGCTGAGACAGCAGCTATGTCCAGTCCAGGACACCTCCTCCCCAGGAGACACTCCAGGACTGTCGCTGCTCAGGGTGCTGGTGGGCTCTGCTGAGGAGGGAGAGAAAGGCAGAAAGGGGACAGGATCAGGCTGCTCTCCTGGTTGGACACCACCATGTTCCCTCCATCTCCTTATGTCGGGATCCCTTTTGTAACAGAGAGACATTGATAAAGGCTACTGACTGAAGAGGCCGTTCCTTTTGTTCCGTTTTTAGTGAAAGCAGGGAATATCCCCATTGCTTCCAAAGAAATGGACTCCAAATGCTCATGACAGACTGAATAGCCCGGTAACTCTTGACCCCAGAGTGGGGCAGCCTTAGTTCTGACAAAGTGAAAGGATGGGGGGGCAGCATGGTTTCCAAAACAAGCTCTGATCCCTTCGGGGCCTGGTCAGTCTTCTTTCCTCATCACTGCTGCCAGACCCCAGCTGAGCTTGGAGTTGGAGTTCAGAGATTCCAGCATGGCCTGGAGTGTAGAAAAGGATCAAGGTTGGGGTATCACACCCTTCCTCAACACTATATACATTCAGCTTGGAGTTGATACATGGACCCAAAAACCTAGGAAACCAGAAGGAAAAGCAAATCACTACTGAACTTTCCTCCTTTTAAAGAAGCAACTGAAACAAGATGGAAGGATCAGAATTCTGAAGCTAGCCAGCTCTCAAATCTTTCTGCTGAGGTCAAATGAGTAAATCAACCAGGAGACTTCGGAAATTTCCTTTTAAATATTGTCAACCTTCTTCCCATCCAAATCAACAAGAGCAGTGCTGCTTACCAGAAACCAAAGGGACTAAGTTCCATCCTCCCTTCTTCCTGCTCCGGAGAAGGCTTTAGCAGTTGGTGAAACAGCCAAGGACAGGAGGGGAGGAGTTGCAAGAGGGAAAGAAGAGGATAATCCATCAAGTGAATCAGCAGCAATCTAGAATCCACCGAGATGCAACTTTCTTAGTATCCCTAGTATTCAGGGGTGTTCCCAATCCATTGTTTTTATCTCCAAATGGCTGACAGATTTGGTGATTTAAAATAGAATGATGTGAAAAATAACATTTACATGTTTTCTTTTTACTTTTGATTACTCTTTAGTTCTTATAGACCAGAAGAGGGGAGCATGCCATTCTAGTAAAAGGTCGAGTCAGAAAAACCACATTAATCAACGTTTTTTCCATATAGCTAAGACATTAATCAGCATATACTAGGAATACCTTTAGAAACAGAGCATGCTATAAACAGGGAGATCGAAGCAGAATGTTAAGAGTTGAGGGAGCACCAGACTTGGATTAAGGAGACCTGGATTTGGTGTGATCAGATTTGGGGCTCAACACTTTTCTATGTGTGTTGAGTTGGGCTGGCCACTTCAGCTTTCTGTGTCTATTTCCTACTCTACAAATTCTACTGGATGATTTCTTTAATTTCATCCAGTTGTGGTATTCCACAAGCCTAGGATTCCTATTTTTTGAGACTTTTCCCATTTTTGATGGAAAAATGGAAAGGTCTTTTAATCAGTAGAGAGAACTCAAGCTGAAACTCAAATCTTCTGACTTTATCTATTAGATGTTAATGGCTTTGGTCTTCCTCCTACAAAGAGTTAGAGATCCGCATCACTGAACTGGACCAAATGATAAAGAAAACACACATGTGAACACACCAACAATTTATAGTGTCCACACTCTAGGAAAAAAAGTGTAGGCACCTGTCTTTGTGTTAGATGGTCCTGTGTAGTGTCCTGAGCCAACGCCTTTCCTATTATCCATCACACTGGCTCAGGGGCTCAGGCCAAGGTCTATCAAGAGAAGAGAGTGTGCCCCTGCAGCAGTAAAGTTCCATCATTGAGACCTGGCCAACGATGACACCCCCATCTTCATCCAGATCATCTCGAAGAAGGATGTATATACATGTCTAAGATTCCATGGTCAAGACCTGGTCAATGATGACATGGTAATTATATGCAGACCCCCTAGAAGTTATGTATATATGTGTATTTATAAATTTGTTTATAAAGATTCCATCAGAAGCAAAGATGTTTACAAAATGTGATGTGTTTTTGTGTAGTGACACCATGGTGGAAGCGATGACTTGGAATAGGACCCAATGTTTAATGTTTTATGTTTTACCACTATATAATCAGCATTCTACAAAATTCTTTTCACTAGTAGAAATGGGCAAAACCCTAAACAAAGATGTAAAACATTTAGCTTTCTTCTGCATGTGTCCTCATCTATAAATTCTTAAACACATACACTTTGAGGGTAGATTAATGTTTAAAAATGTGCTTTGAAGATAGAAATCCTTACCCATTGATTTTTTTTACCTTCATCCCTTCCCACCCCAGCTAGTTTATTAATTATAAAGGTCCTGTCTCATTCTATCCTGGGGTTGGTACCACATAAAACTGAGAACTGTTGAGCAGATAAACCAAGAGCATTAAGTCCAATGAAACCGAGCCAAGGCTCCAACTGGGATTTGCCACCTATTCATTTGTGCCAGAGGGAGTTCCAGGATCTCAAAGGGGCCACTTTCTCTCTTCCAACCCTTTCTAGCTCTCAAGCAGGGCTTCCCCTGCTTCACAGCACCTGTGACTCCTCAGAGATGCACACCTGAATTGTTGCAGGTGCAACAACAGGACCTGAGGGGTCCTGTAGTTCATTGGCTGCTTTCTAGCTTCACTCAGAACCAGGGGTTTTGGAGAGGATTCCAGTCATCTACCTACATGATTGGGGCGAGGATAAACCAATTTACTAAATTAACATTTTGTTGGGAAAGGGGTCAGATTATTCCTCTACTTTTGAATCTAGTGTTGACACATCTGTAGCTACAAAAGGGAACTCTCCTGATATCAGTGAGACACCAAAGAATGTCATTGTGACACTGTACTTGGGGTAATTTGTGCATGAAAGTTGGAAATCTCATGACATATAGAATGGGGATATTATGCATTGAGATTATATAATCTACTGAAACAAAATGTAGACCCCATGGAGCCAGAGCCAAAACTGGGAGCTGATCCTCTAGATCGGCAGCTACGAGAGCCACTGAGCAACAAAGGTGGGTTCTCTGCTGGTTCCGTCAGTGGTGGGGCTGGCTTTGATGAGAAGCAGAAAAGACTGGGAGCTCCAACAATTGACCTTTTCAGTGGTTGAGATGGGCAAGCTTTAAAGTGAAGGGAAAATGGGCCATAGAGAGGGTGTGTGCCTTTCCCTAGGTCATTTCACCTCAAGGTGAGAGCATTGGAGCTAGGGATGGCTGTCATCCTTCTTGGCTCAGATACTACACATCCCTGGAAAGGGGCCCCAGCAGTAAGTGGGGACAATGGTGCATAATAGATGGGGTTCCCTCCAAGGGAACAATTCCCTGCAAACAGGCATCAGGAGAATTCTGTGAACTTGGCTTATCAAGCCCCTTGCCCTCTCTGGGTTCTCTCTGGACCTCAGTTTATCTGTACCACAGGAATAATAGCGACTACTAAAATAGTTGAGCTACCAAGCAAAGGGACATTTGATAGGTAGAGAAACAGGCTCAGATGCCCAGGATCACATGTGTCAACTGAGGCCCAAACCCAGGATCTGAGACTCTGAAGTCCACTGGCCCATACTACCTTCCTTGTGGTGTTGAAAGTTTTGAGATAATGAATCTGAAGGGGGTGTTTTATTTCAATTTTTAAAAATTTACAAGCTTTAAGGTTCTCTCTCTCCCACTCCTCCCCTGGAATAACCAGATAAACCCATGTCCCAGAATGCCTGCCTCATTCAGCATCCTGAGGTCCCCACCTCCTTCGGAATCTGTCAGTCCTCAAGCTGGCACCAGGTGCTTTCCTCGCCCCTTGCCCTCCATGGTTCCATCAGGGGCAGAGTCCGGTTACTGGTCCTGGAGTTGGCCAGTTTGCCCATCTTTAATGGTGAGAATTGTCCACTGGGACGTGTTTGGAGATGGCCTATGAATCTAGGCTCAAGATTCTGGGCAAGATCATTTGAGGAGTGGGGGAATTTGCCAGCCTGGGGGGGACTCCCCTTCTCCTCAATTCCTTCTAAGTCTTCCTTTACTAGGTGCTAGGCTTCCCACTGACCATGGACCAGGAGGCTGGCAAAAGTGGAGACGCAGCTCATGGAGCTATTAAGACCAACCACAGGAACAAGTCTGAGAGGGAGGTGAGGCCCCCCCACTGCTCCCTCATTCCCTGGTGACCACATCTGGGCACTGCCTGTCACAAAGGACATTGGTGAGCAGAAGGGCCTGGGAGTCATTGCCCAGAGAGGGACCAGTGGAGGGAATGGGCACGTGGAGCCTGGAGAAGAGACTAGGGCAGGGGCCTCCAGGAAATTCATTCCATTTGGAAGCACTAACAGGTGAGCTCTCTAGAGAGTTAACAATGGGGAAATTCTCAGCCCTAAGCCCAGGAAGGCTAAGGCCCCTCCAGCCAGATCAACATCCACTGGCCAGGCCAGGGCCCTTCAGCTCAGGCCAGTATCCACCAGCCAGGTTGGGGCCCCATCAGCTAGACCAGGGCCCCTCCAGCTAGACCAGGACACCTCCAGCCAGGCCAATGTACACAGTGGCCCATGCTCTTCATCTTCCCCTGGCCTCCTCCAGGGAGTTATCCTTTGCTTGAGACTCTCTGTCTGGGTTCGGGTGACCACCATGCCAACATTGGAGAAAATTGAAGAGACAGAAGATTCCTGGCCCATCAGTGCCTGCAGGGTGAGGAGCCTGGACCCTGAGGCCCAGGGTGGAGGTGGCCACAATCTCAGTGTTCACAGCCTCATCAGAAACTAGAGGGGGAGGTTCTGTCACGACTTGTGAGGCAATAGGGTTAATTGACTTGGCCGAGGTCACACACTTTCTCCTGAGGTTCTGACTCCAGGGCTGGTGCACTATCCATTGGCCACCTAAGTGCCCCTGTGGCACCTCTTCTGGACCTTTCTTTGGTCTTCTGGTTGCCAACATTCCTCCCAGTCTGATATTTGGGGAGTTCTTGAGTTGGGTCCTAGATTGAACATTGGAAGGTGATCCTTTTAGGCCCCTCACATGGAACCAGAAAGTCTGGTCTGGGGGTGCTTCAGGGAGGCTCTCCCACCTCATTTCATGCTATCATTCATTCAATTCAATGTTAGTCAAGCACCTGCTGTATGCTGGGGTGGGGGGCTGCAGTGGTGATGCAGGGGCAAAGAATCTTGGATTTTCAGTTTGAAGGGTCCTCAGAGGTCTTCTGGCCTGCTGGCCTCTAAGGAAACAGGATTGGGACTCAGGCCCCCCACCTCTGACTCTCCCTACTGAGCTACACTGCTCTTTCCATACCTAAAAATCTAATGCAGATTATCTGCAATCATGATTTTGATGGGGGGGAGGGATTAAAGTCTCGATAACCAGGGGTTGAGGGGGCAGTCCAGGGACTGGAGATGAGCCTCAGGAGAGTCAGGAAATGTCCAGAGTCCCAGACAGCCTTCCAGGCCTGGGCAGCTGTGGACCCCAGTTCTAGGGGATTGTTTTCCAATCCAAGGGAAGCCTTTGGCCTTGAACTCTCTTGGACCTCCTAGCTAAGAGGCTGGGGGGGAGACGGGTACCTTTGCTCCCTTTTCAGACTGACTACTCCTGGAAGAGGGAGGTGGCGAAGAGTGCCCTCATGGGAATTTATGCTAGTATGGCCGATCACTCTCACCTGAGGATGCTCTTGTCCCATGTGAACGAGATTACAAAGAAGGTTTCATCCTCCCAGGTGACCTCACTGGTCTGTGGGCCCCAAGTCTGGCTTGGCTGCCTTCTGGGAGGGGGTGCCTCAGGGGGACACAGGTGGCTGGGCATCTAAGGGAGGCAGATCAGTGAGACAGGTACCTGCCTCCCAGGTACCCTGCCCCCTGGAGCTTCCTCTATTCTAAAGGAATGGAGGATGGGGGGTGGGAGGCCTGCTGCTCTTCCATTGTGACCCAGCTTCCTTTCTGGCCACAGGCTATTTCTCTGAAGCTACTTAAGCAATGGCATCATGCAGGTCTATCTGGCCACCAAGGCTTGGACCAGGTGGACTTTCAGTATACCTACAAAGCAGAGCTCACTGTTAATCTCCTGGTGAGTTGGAGGGGTTTTTCTGAAGTAGGAAGGGCTTTCTGGGGCTGCCTTCACCCGGCCACTGGACAATCTGGCTGCAGCCTCCTTGCAATCAGCAGGGATGATTTCCTTTCTGGAACTCCTTCAAGAGAACAGGTTGGGGCCCGGGGCCCTGGGCTCCCTCCAATGAGGGGTACAATGAGTAGAGGGTGTGGGGGGGTCAGGTGACACAGAACAATCAAGAGTGAGACTGAGTATTGGCCTGGGGTGGGGTAGGGTGAAGATCTTCCTCCAAACCCGCACTATTATTCCTTATCAGAGTTGTGGGAAGTTCTAGATTCCTGCAGGGGGTGGTTCCACACTGCATGGGTCTTCACTTGGAGTCTGACAATTTTTTAGAAATTTTAGATCTAATAAACCCTGGCACTTAGACCCTGGAGCAAGAGGGCTTGGGGGGGGGAGGGTTCTTTCTGGGGCCTAGTCTGGGATTAGGGGTGTGTGACTACATAGTTTGTGGTTCCATGTTGCTTGGGGGAAGGCGCACATGCCCTCAGCAAAGTCAGTTGGGTTAAGGTCTCATGCCAAGGCGCCAGGCAAGATATTCCATTTAGTTTGGAGGGACAGTGTTCCACCCATCATGGTTAGAACCAGACTTGGCTCAGAAGCTTGGACTTGAAATCTCTCCTTGGTGGCTCTTCTGAGCAGTTATTGTTTCATTTTGGGGGAACCCCATCCTGAGTGCCTTGTTGGTGTTGGGCAGGTGATCCCTAAGTGAGAGTCACTTGATTCTCTTGTTTCTCCTGTGCGTTACCTGACGATGACTGTGCTCTGGTATCTCAGTTAGGCTGGGCCATGCCTGGGACCCTTGGTCAGAGTAGATGAGATCCCATCTCAGAGATCAGCCCTGGGAGCCCACTGATCACTGGGGTGCTCTTGGCCTTTTCCTGGTCGGGTGGCACCTGCCCATCCTAGACACAGATAGCATGATTGGGGATGGATTCCCTCATGGGAATGAACCCAGAGGAAGAGGGAGGGTGGACATGAGAGGTTCTCAGGGTCAGAGTGACAACTGAGGGAAAGCAGGCAGGAGGTCCATTAGGGATGGCCATGGACACAAGCTCTTAGCCAGGGCCCCAGCTCTACCCTGCACTGAGCTCATCCTCTTAAGTCATAGGCCTGGTGATGGGCCTGGGCTCTAGCCCAGGCTGAGTTCATCCTCTTAGCTGTGGACCTGGTGGTGGGCCTGGGCTCTAGTCCAGGCTGAATCATACTTTTAGCCATGGGCATGGGCTAAAGGTCAGGCTGAGTTCATCCTCACCAGTGGAGGGACCCATCAGATGGCTGCTGGCTCTCCTGGGGCTGGACCACCTGTGCTTCAACTCTTCCTGTCTGTCCATGTTAGGTCCATCAGGACAAAGGCAGGTTCCTCCTTGTCTCTGTGGTCAGCAGGTATTGGTGGACCACCAACTATAAAACAGACCTTGCGCCAGGCCTGCCCACCCTCAGAAATTTCTGGAGCCATCCTGGCTTGAGCTCAGCAGAAGTGCTTGATGAATCCCATCCAGTTGAGGTTTTGGAACTTTCCTGAGAATGGCAGTTGGCCTTTCCAACTGCCTTTGGACATTGGGACCCTTTCTGGGGATCTTCTGCTGGGCCCTCTCTCATTGTGCCTTGCTTTCCCCAGTGAACTGAAGCCTTATTTCAGTGCTGAGGACAAACAGGAACTGACTGACAAGAGTGTCCAGTGTTTTATTTCCTCTCCCTCCTCCAGAAGAGGAGTGACCAGGTACAAGTGAGTTCTGGTCTCTGACCTCCTTCTCTGTTCCATGGTGGACATTTGTGCTGACCTTGGTCCTGAATCTGGCATCTTCACTCACCTCTCTTCTTCAGGTTGCAGCCTTCCTGAGACCTGGGCTGGGTCAGGCTCCTTGACTGGGGGAAGGGCCCAGAGGATGTTATCCAGGTTTTAGGCAACGTTGACCTTGTGACCAGCCCTTTGGGCCATGAACAAACCCTTTTGGAAGAAACTCAGCTCAAGGGAGCCATATAAGGTGAACCCCCGGGTACACTGGTCTGCCACAGGGAACCCCCATCCCTCTCTTAGAATCCCAGCACAAGGGCATGTTCAGAGCCTACACCATACCAGAAGCAGACTGGGGAGGTGGGGGGCTCTGCAGATCACCTCCCTTTATCTCTCTACTCATGTCACTGAAAGTAACCTGGTTAAGATCTGTCCTTTCAGTCTCTGCACTTGTGTCTGCTCCTATAGCCCAACAGATTTAGAAAATCTTTTGCTAATGTGTCAGGCTTCACCAGTACAGTGGGCCTCAGTTCAGAGTCATAGCCAAGAGATGGAAGGACCCTCCACATCATCTCCTCTGGCCTTCATTTGACAGAGGAAAACACTGAGGTCCCCAGCATTTAAAGGACTCCCCTGAGGAGCTTCTCCTCAATCCCTCTGCTGTTCTTCCTCATATCAGTCAGAACAAGGGACCCCAAGGTTTTGGCACCTGCTGATGAATGCCATGACCCCCATACATTTCTTCTCTTGGTCTCAGATGCCATATAAGAGTTCCATAACATTATATATTTTTTGCAAGGCAGTGGGGTTAAGTGGCTTGCCCAAGGCCACACAGCTAATTATTAAGTATCTGAGGTCAGATTTGAACTCAGGTCCTCCTGACTCCAGGGCCACCTAGCCACCCCTCCATAGCATTATATTGATGAAACTAACACAAAGCATTCTATTATTCAAAGAGATGAACCATAAGGGCATTCAAGGAGACATTTCACATGAATGGCTGGAGAGAGTCCCAAGGCCCTCTCCCCACTGATTAAAGAAGCCACTCTCCATGGTGGCCTGCTCTTGGAGCAGGGCCAGGCTCCTCCAAGTTTCTCTGGTCTTCTGATTGGACTTTCACAGCTTTGGAGCATGGGGGGAACTTGGCAGAATGGGGAGTCTGAGGGCCCTTCAATGCAGACTACTCTGAGATCTGAGGGGACCCTCCCCCTGACAAGGTTGGGAGCTCCAGAGTTTTCCAGCTGACCTAGTGGGAAGGAACACCAGGCCCTCCATGCTTCCTTACCCTTCCTCTGCCAGCTTCTTAAGAAGGAAATGCAGTCATAAAAAGGAATGTATGAAAAGAGAGTGTGGTCAAGCTGAACCTTCTTCTACTGAGAGTCTACAAGGAGGGTTTCACTCTCCTCATGAGTACAAGTGACCCTCAGGACCAGGAAAACCCACAGCCCTGTGGCTGAGCTCTCATTTATGAGCCCCCATTAATGAGCCCCCCATAGGGGGCTGGGCAGGCATGATCATGCATAAACTCACAGACTGGGGCTCAGCACATTGAGAACAGGAATCGAGGGCTGGTTCACATTGGTTGTTTATTTTTAAAGGAAATTTTAAAAAATATTCCCAATTAACAAAGATTTGTTTTCTCTCCTTTTGAGCAACAAATACAAGTGAAACCTTGATTCTAAAATTTCCCTTCCTGGCCCTGCATTGGGAATTTCCCTCATGATGTACCTGCAGTCCTTCACACCCTTCTCAGGAGGATGAGGAGTACACTCTGTCTCAGTGCAGCATCATTCTCCTTTGGTTCCCCTTACCCCACCTGTATCAGGTTTTCCATGTTTTCCCATCTCTGGAACTGTTCCTTTTCATCAGTGATACCCCATGAGCCCCATAACCCACAGGTTGATTCTCCTGGGGAGGCTGGCACTCCTTAGTTTGCAGATTTGGAGACAATTCATGCTTGTATAGTCTGGATTAAGGTTTGCCTGAACATTGGTGGATGTCCAGAGAATTCTCACCACCCTGAGAAGGAGGAGCTAATATACCCATTCTGCAAATGAGACAGACTGGGGAAACAATTCACCTTAGGTCCCAGATTCAGCCTAAGGTAGGATTCTAACTTAGGCCTTCCAGACTACTTATGTCACCAAGGTCCATGCTTTTCAACCCAAGGGGTTTAGGGTGACAAGCTTTTAAAAAATAGGTGGATTTTTTTTGCATGTCAATGTGGAATAATGGATAGATGGCTGACCCAAGAGTGGAAGACCCCAGGGTTTATGGAGTCAGTGCAAATTAGCTAGGGAGAGCTGATTGTTAAATTTTCAGTGTGAACCTTGTAGATCAGCAAATGCTACACTATGAAACACACTCTAAGTGATTGATTGTTGATGCATAGACTTGAGAAAGCAATGGATAAAATGTCAATAATGCAGATTCATCTTAGAAGTGCATTTGGCCCCCTCGAGCCAGTTATTAAGCACGTTACAGCCTACAGCTGTCTTGGGTTTGAATGTTAATTTAGTGGCAGTGTGACCCTAGGCAAATCCCTTCCCCCTCAGTGCTCAGACAGGCCTTAAGACTTAGAAATAGTTCTGAATTGATAGTTTCTCCTTTGAAAGCCCTCCAGGACAATGAAGGGGCAGGTCTGATCTATTAAACTTTATTTTCTCATTGCCTTCTGTTGTTAGGCCACAATCATAACTTCCTGGCCCTTCACCCTCAGTGGAACTCTGCCTTATAATAAAACACAGAAATCCTTAGACAAAGCCAGTTGCCCCCAAGATATGTCTTAATGAGGTATGAATCACTCCACATTTCCCGTCCTCCCCTTCCTGTTGAGAGGAGGAAGAAATGTATCCCAATAAGTTTTCTAGCAACAATCTAAACCGTCTGTGGGTCAACTTATGAACCTGGTAATGAGTGTAATGAAAGTGTGTATGTATGTGTGTATATGTGAAAGACAGAGACAGAGACAGACAGGGAGGCAGAGAGAGGTACACAATAATTTGAACCAGTCCAGCCATTTGCCCTGGTATCAGAAACAAATGCCCCTTAAACATGGACAGTTTGGCACTCTGCACTCCTGGTTCCATACCTAGGACTCCCAGGTGAGGACCCATAAGTCAGTCATTAATGTCATCTTCCTGCCTTTTTACCTCCATGGTAAGAAGACAAGAAATCAGTCTATTTCTACTCTACTCAATTTGGGATGGGTAATTCAAAGGATTGTTCAATGTTGGCCTACCCTTAGAGAGATTACACTCTTACTGAGAAGAGAAAACAAAGACCCATTTATAGTTAATGGACTTTAATTTTTTTCTTCTTTTTTTTTTTTAAGTTTTTGCAAGACAAGTGGGGTTAAGTGGCTTGCCCAAGGCTACACAGCTAGGTAATTATTAAGTGTCTGAGACCAGATTTGAACCCAGGTACTCCTGACTCCAAGGCCAGTGCTTTATCTACTACGCCACCTAGCCACCCCAGACTTTAATTTTTTCCACTAAGTTTTTCCCTTAGAGTTACATGTCATTTTATAACATTGATTTTTAAAAATTTTGAATTCCAAATTCTCTCCCTCCTTTTCTCCCTTCTTGAGAAGGCAGGGAATTTGATATAGTTTATACATATGCAGCTATTTCTGTATTGGTTATGCTGTAAAAAAAACACATTCCAAAGACACTATTAAAAAAGTAAAAAAATAGTCTGCTTTGATCTGCTTTCAAACTCATCAGTTCTTTCTCTGGAGATAGATATCATTTTTCATCATGAAATTGTCTTGGATTATTGGATTGCTGATGATAACTAAGTCACTCACAGATGATCACTGGGCAATATTGCTGCTACTGTGTATAACCTTCTGGTTCTGCTCACTTCATTTTGCATCAGAGTGGGTAAGTTTTCCCAGGTTTTACTGAGTTCATCCTGCTCAACATTTCTTAAAGCACAATAGTATTCCATTGCAATCAGATTCCACAACTTGCTCAGCTATTCCCCAATTGATGGACATCCCCTGAATTCTGAATTTTTTGCCACTACAAAAAGACCCACTAAAATATTTTTGTACATATTGGTCCTTTTCCATTTTGTGTTTTAATTTCTGATCTAATAGCTGTATTGCTGCATCAAAGGGTAAACATAGTGTTAAGACCCTTTTGGCATAATTCCAAATTGCTTGCCATAATGGTTGAATCAGTTCACAACTCCACCAATAATCTAATCATTAGTGTCTCAATGTTTTCACATCTCCACCATCATTTGTAGTTTTCTTTTCTGTCTTATTAGCCTGTTTGATAGCTATGGACTGGTACATCAGAGTTGTTTTAATTTGCATTTCTCTAATCAATAGTGATTTAGAGCACTTTTTTTTAAGAAAGATTTTTGAGTTTTACAATTTTTCCCCTAATCCCTCCCCCACCCACCCCCACAGAAGGCAATTTGCCAGTCTTTCCATTGTTTCCATGGTATACATTGATCCAAATTGAGTGTGATGAGAGAGAAATCATGTCCTTAAGAAATAAAGAAAAAGTATAAGAGATAGCAAGATCAGACAATAAGATAGGTTTTATTTTTCCTAAATTAAAGGTAATAGTCCTTGGTCTTTGTTCAAACTCTACAGTTCTTTCTCTGAATACAGTCCCAAATTGTCCCCGATTGTTGCACTGATGGAATGAGCGAGTCCATCAAGGTTGATCATCACCCCCATGTTGCTGTTAGGGTGTACAGTGTCTTTCTGGTTCTGCTCATCTCACTCAGCATCAGTTCATCCAACTCTTTCCAGGTTTCCCTGAACCCATCCCTCCTGGTTTCTAATAGAACAATAGTGTCCCATGACATACATATACCACAATTTGCTAAGCCATTCCCCAATTGAAGGACATTTACTTAATTTCCAATTCTTTTCCACCACAAACAGGGCTGCTATGAATATTTTTGTACAAGTGATATTTTTTACCCTTTTTCATCATCTCTTCAGGGTAGAGACCCAGTAGTGGTCTTGCAGATTGAAAGTGTATGCACATTTTTGTTGCCTTTGGGCATAATTGCAAATTGTAGAGCACTTTTTTTCATGACTATAGGTAGCTTTGAATCCTCTTCTGAAAATTGCCCGTTCTTGGCTTTTGATCATTTAATCAATTGGGGTATGATTCATGTTCTTATAAATTTGACTCAGTTCTTTGTATATTTGAGAGGTGAGGCCTTTACCAGAGAAACTAACTGTAAAATTTTCCTGTTTCCTGCTTTCCTTCTAATCTTGACTGCATTGGTTTTCTTTGTACAAAACCCTTTTAATTAAATGTAACCAAAATTATCCATTTCATATCCTGTAGTGCTCTCTATCTCTTGTTTGGTCAAACATTCTTCCTTCATCCATAAATCTGACAGGAGAAAAATTCTATTCTCCCTTTTCTAGAAATCATGGATCCATTTTGATCTTATTGTGGGTGGTGGTCAGTGAGATGTTGGTCAATACTAGTTTCCACCAGACTGCTTCTAATGAACTTTGCAAAGACAAAAACACCAGCATTCGGAAGGTGGGAATTCTTACTGGGGGCAGCCGAGGTCAGTCAAGGTTGTGGGGAAGCTGAGAATTGACCTTCTCTTTGTATAGTTGATTTTGTTAGTTATTGTCCTAAGCCAAGGCAGGCAGGCAGTCAAAGATTTGGTGAAGCCCCCACTGTAGAAGGTCCCTGGGGGGGGGTAGGAAAAAGAGCTCTTCTGACCACTGGGAATGGGATACAATAGGTCAATGTTTGCTGAGAGTCCAGCAGGGAGGAGAGCCCTAGACACTGAGGAGAACAGGAAAGGCATTAGCTGAGGCTCTGGTGGAATGGGAGTCTAGGGTGGGGAGGGAGCCCAGGGGAAGCCTCCCAAATCAGAGGTTGCTGTGCAGAGCTCAGGGAAGCTTCTGGGGGTGACATGCCAATGTCCTAGTGGAGTTGTGGGAACACCAGGGAGTAGACCCATCTTGTGCAGGGTTATCATGGTCCTTTCCAATTGCAGCCCAGTCCTGAGCCATACAAGACTAACACAGAAAAGTTACTAATGAATATAAAACAAGAACTGGAGAAGATCGCCAGGGTGACCAAGGCAGCAGCCTGAGTTCAAGGTAGTGTCTGACCCAGGCCCCAGTCAGCGCTGAGCCTCCCATGCCCTCTCAGTTGACTTCTGAGTAGGCAAACTTGTGTGCTGACAGGTATAGGGCAGGGGGTGGGGCTTGATCTTCCTAGAGGGGCCCCTAGCTCTACCAGCACTAGCACCACCACTACTACTGCAATTACTACTATACTACTACCGCCAATATTACAACTACCACTACTACTACTACTACTACTACTACTTCTACTACTGCCACCATTACTAGATAGTATTTATCATGTTAAGGTTTGTAAAACACTTTACATGTATTAATTCACTTGACCCTTGCAACTCTTAAAAGTTGACTGCATTATGATCTCCATGAGACAGCTTGAGATGGAGTAACTTCTAGCCTATGCTGAGGCAAGATTTAGACTCGGACCTTTCTGACTGCAGACCACTGGCTCTGCTCGGCCACCAAGCTTCCATGACAGACAAGAGCCAGGACACTAAAGGAGCAGCCCCAGATGGCCTCCCCCTTCTAGGCTGCTTCTCTCCACTCTTTGTAGGAATCTCCAGCCCCAGAGTCAGCTTCTCCCTGGGGAGCTCAGAGGACTTTTGACTGATGGACAGGAAGGGCATCATTTGAGTTTTCGCTGGGTGCCACTGTGCCATGGCCACACTCTGTGCTCAGTCTTTTCTTGTGGCTTTGGGAGACTCCTGCTTCTGCACTGGGCATCAGAAACCTAGTGGGGTCAGTCAAGAGGGTTTAGATGACTCCAAAGGAGTCAGCCATGGGCTGTATCAGTTGAAAGGACCAGTGAGATACCTGGCAGGAGGGAGTGTCCAGACCTAGGGAGCTGGTGGTCCCACTATCCGCTTCCTTAGTCAGACCTCATCAGAGTTCTAGGTGCCATGTTTGTGGAAGTGCATTAGGAAAACTGGAGACCATACACAGGAGAGCCATGAAGATGGTCAAAGTCCCTAGGGCCTCACTGTTGATCAGTTGAAGGAACTGTGGATGTCTTGCCTGCAGAAGAGAAGCCTCAGTAGAATAGAAGGGGGAAGAGGGAAGCCTCATAAACTGGTTGCCTCCAATTATGTGAAGGATTGTCCCCAGGCAGATCCAGGAGCTATGGATAAAAATTGTCAAAAGTTCAATTTAGGTTTGATTCTAGGAAAGACTTGCCCACAATGATCTCTGTCCCAAGGTGGGACTGTGCTGTCAATCAAGATTCTGGGCCTCCCCCTGAGGTTCCTCGCAAGCCCAAGGGGAAGGTGGACCCCTCCAGAAGGACAAAACTTCTAGACATGGGCTCTTGGCCTTTCCTGTATCTTGCGCCCCTCTGGCATCTGAGTGGTCTATGGAACCACTCTTCTCAGGAGATGGTGTTTAATGTATAAAACAAAATACAGAAAGCTCCAAAGGAGACCAATGCTAATGAAAGGCATTGAAAGGCAAGCTGGTTGGAGGGGTTAGATAAAGAGCTTCTGCTCTGGGTTCACTCCTGTGGGGAGGTAGACATGGGAGGCTGAGCTCCATTGGTCTGGTTCCCAGATAAGCACCAAAGCAGGAAGGGAAGAACTTGTCTTCTTCAGAACACCTATGAGAGCCTCACCCATGGCAAGGCTGCCATCATGTGGTTCAACACCATCCTCAGGCTGTGGGGGCATGAAGTGGAATTAAAGGTAGAGTGGGTGGGGTGAGTCTTGTCATTACCTGCCTAGCTGGTACTCAGGCAAAGAGCAAGAGATTCAGGGAGGCTGCCACTGATGGCTCTCCTAGAGTGCTGGTCTTTCCTAGGGTGATGGTCTCCATCCTTCACAGGTGCCAGAGATCTTTTTCTTTAGGTTTTTGCAAGTCAAATGAGGTTAAGTGGCTTGCCCAAGGCCACACAGCTAGGTAATTATTAAGTGTCTGAGACCGCATTTGAACCCAGGTACTCCTGACTCCAGGGCTAGTGCTTTATCCACTGCACCACCTAGCGGCCCCATGCCAGAGATCTTGAGCTCCATCTTTACTTACCTGCCCTCTGTGCTTCATCTGGAAATATAAGGGTCCCTGGTAGAAGCTGTCCTCTCACTGATTCACTCCTACCAGGAAGTCATCCTTACCCCTGTCCTGAGGCAGTCTCTGAACAAGTAGATGGATGTTGCCTGGGAGGCCCAAACCTTAGACTGGAATCTGCATTATGCCATGGCTTTTTATCCTCACACCGTCATAACCAAATGCTTTAATTAGAAACATCCTTGAAGATTATACACCAAACCATAATGATGGAGCAACCAGTCCCACTTCAGTAAACTGATTTCACATCTTACAAGCCGGGTGGCATGTTGGATGAAGGGCTGGGTGTAAAGTCCAGAAGTTCTGTATTTGAGTCCTATCTCTAACACATCCTGAATTTGTGATCCTGGGCAAATCAATGGAACAGTGTATGTCTGAGCCAACTTCTGTAAACTGGGAGTTTGAAGGCATTCCCTATGCTGACGAAACTAGAGTTCCCAAACCCAAGTCATGCCCCCACATGTCCTTCCAAGTTCCCCTCAGGATTCTTTGTCTGCTTTTCCTATGGGAATATACTTCCCATGTAGACCATACATAAGACCACACATAGATTTAATGAGAAGGAAACTCAGTGGTCATTGAGGAAGTTCAGGTCCATGGAGATGAAATGATTTATCCAGTCACACTGGTAGGAGGAAGCAGAACAGGAACTCCCCGAATCACAGATGTTGATATTTGGAAGGGAGGAGTTAGAAAACTGATCTTGACCCCCATCTCAGTTTGGCCCAAGCCTGGGGGCTGGGCCCCTGGGTGAGGTCTCATCTATATGATCACATTGGTTATTTCTTGTCAATTCATTTGACCTCACCTGGCATGTACAGAAGACCTACTCTGTGCAGAGCAAACCTCTAGCCACCAGAGGAGATTGATGTGCAGTTTGGCTAAGGGGCAGCTCCTAACCACTTAGAATCTGATGTTGGGGAGGATGAGTCGCCCAGCTCTACACAGTCTTGCTCAATGGGCACATTAGAGAATGGCAGAGTTGTAGGAGAGGTCCCTGAGAGGATCTGGGAAAAGTAAGTGTGGGTGGAGTCCAGTTGATTGGATTGGAAAGTGGTCAAGGGAATGATGTGCCATCGAGGCAGTGGAGTGAGGGTTAGCTAATGAAGGGTCTTAAATGCTAGTCAGAATTTAGCTGATGAGTAAGAGGAGCCACTGAGTCTTCCATTACAGAGATATCACTAAGCTATGGGAAGCTCTGGAAGAAGATACCGTCTTTTGTGAAAAGATCCTACAAGTTTTGACAGCAAAAATGAAGGCAAGGAAAGCTCCCAGTAGCAACCCGAACAAAGATGCCAGTGGCTGAATGTTGTAAAACTTCTATAATACGTAATTAGAAAAATTAAATTACATTTAATTTAAAAACCACTCCTGGTAACATTGACTTCTCATTTTCCCCAAGTGCTGATAGCTGCCAGTTTATGGTGGTGTTTTCAGGTAGGTAATCACTGTCTGGGAGTTCTTAATCCCATCTCACCTTGGGGCTTTTGATTTCTCTGACATTGGTTGAATGTGGATATTTGTGGAAAGGCCAAGTATCTATGTCATAGGCCAGCTGGGCATTGCACAGGTATCTAGATATATGTTTATCTCTCTGGAAATCTGTTTATACCTCTAGCAGAATGTCTATATAAACACACACATAGAGATGGTGTTGGCTCTTGTGAGTTTGAATGTAACATTGATATGTATCTCTTACCCCATCCCAGCTTGTATACACACATAGTCATATGGAGGGAAAACAAACACAGAGACCCAAGGATGAACAAACATTAAATCACAAAGTAACAGACACAAAGAAAGAGAAAGTTAAGAATGGAAAGTGATTGAGAAGGGAGCAGATTTGCCTGGAGAACTAAATCTATGGAAGGGGGAGGGGGGCTGTGGAAGCTTATCCAGTTTCCTTAAGGTGGAACAGAAGGGTTTAAGGGTCTTCTGCAGGTGATGAAGCTTGTCTCTAGATAGGAAAAGAAGGGGCTTCATTGGCTGGCATGTGGCAGGGATTGGACTATAAAAGGCGAGACCCTAAGGAGGAGGCATTCTTCCTGGAGAGCCCAGAAGAGAGTTGTACCATCACCTGGGGCTGCCAGCTCCAACTTAGAGTCCTTTGGACCTCAGTGTTTTCCTGTAGGAAGTCTGGGGGCCTCATGTCCCTTCAGGTAGCTAGAGAACAAGTGAGCTTGGAGATGTCTGGGTGCTAGAGAAATTTCCTGGGCTCAGGAGTCTGTGCCATGCCTCCTGCCAGTTCCTGCCACTACTGGCAGCCCTGCCCAGCCAGCCAGGCCAAGGCCTTGTCCCAGCACCCCGACACTGCTTCCTCCAGACACTGACCTCTCTCACCCTGACCTCTGGCTCCAGTTTCATGCTGAGCAGAACCAAATGATCCTCATCAAGCAAGGCCAGGCCATGTTCCCCATCCTAACTTAAAAAGCCCATGGCCTGGACCCCGCGGCCCACAGTATGGGGCGCCTCCAACCTGTGCCCCCAGATCCTACAGACCCAGTCACTGGGGCCCAGGAAGAGGAGAGTCTTCAAGAAGTAAACTGAACCTGTCTCACCAAGTCAAATTGTGAGGACTCAACAGTGGGGGAACCTGCTTCCAAGAAGAGATGTTTGTCTCCTAAGGATTCAGGCAGGCACTCACTCTTTTTCTTGAGAGTCACCCTTGCTGGCATCTTTGGACTCTACTCCCAGCAGCATTAGCAGCACCAGCAGCAACCATTTTGACCTGAGCCCCATCTACCCAGCCTTCCTTCCCTCCACTTCTCCAGCTACTATGCCTTGTGATATCAGACAAGATGCTGTGGGCTCATTCTGGGAGAGGCCCAATTTCCTCTCTGGGATGGCAGAGGAGAATTCTATGGACTCTCTCCTATCTGGACCCCCAAATTCCATGGACCCTTTCCTGGATCCCAGGTCCTGGAATATTTTCAAGAGAAAATCAGCACCTATCTCAACAGTTCAAAATCTAAGGATTCAACATTAGCTGAAACAACTTCCTAGAATACATGTTTGTCTCTCAAGGATCTAGCAACTCAGACTCTCCAGTCACTTGCTCAGAATCCCTCTGGGAATTCCAGTTCCAGGGAGGAATTGTCACTTGCACCCTTTACATTCATACACACAAAGAAATAGTCTATTTTTCTCATCTGTCTCTATCCAGTCCTGTCACTCCCATTTCTTCATTATCACCACCTCTTCCATCACCTACTTCTTCTGCTTCTTGTACTTCTTCATCTATTACTACCACTATGAAGGCAATGACTAATGTTGCCTGTAAGTTGACTTCTTCTTCTACTCCTCCTCCTCTTTTTCTTGTCCTTTCCTTCCACTCCCAAATTAAGCCTAACCAACTCCCTCCAACCAGAGCCTAAACATCATTGACACAAATACTAACACAGAAATTCTATCTCTAAGCCTTCCACATTAAACCTTCTCTTCTGACCTTTCACCTAGAAAGCTTTCCCTCTCCATGGAAAGGCCACCCCTAACCATGGGACTGCACCTATCGCCAACAGGAATTAATATGACGCTTAACCCTAATCTTCAGTGCCTCCCAGTCCAAATCAGAAGGGAAGCAGTTCTCTCTAGCCAAATCCTCATGTTGTCTACACAAACCCAAAGCTGAAAACTAAATTTCAGCTTCTGATTCTTGCACTAGAAGCCTCTGTCTCCCACTCCTAATTCGATCCTAAGGAATTGACTCTAAACAAAACCAAAATGCCTGACAGTTGCAACCTATTACTCAGCTTCTAAAGTGAAAATTATTCCTACCCTTTCTTCTTTCAATCTAATCCTTTGAAAGTTATCCTTGAAATCTCCCCCCAAATACAAAGAAAATCAACTCCCTCCATCCAAATCTGGATGACTTCAACAAAACATCTAACACTAAAGTTATTCCCAATAGTAACCATACCCATAATTCTAACCTGAACCCTTACTTTCCCTTACCCACTCTAACCTAAACTTCAAATTCTTACTCTTAGAAACCTCTGCCTTCCACTCCTCATGCCAACCAAAGCCACAATCACTTGGAGTCAAAACCAGTAACTTACTGGAACCTGAGGAGTGGAGGTGCCCAGACTCATCTTAGGAATGGGAGGGGAAAAGACATCAAGCAACTTGCCTAAAGTCACATATCTAAGACATTTTTGAGGCTAGACTTTATTTCAAGTTCTCCAGGTCTAGGTATTTTACATTCCTTCCATTTTAGGCTAAATAGTAAATTAGCTTTCTCTTCAGTAATGATTTCCCATGAATCCAATTTGTACCAAATCAAATCTGAATTTAAAGACACTAGAGGTTCAAAAAAATTTATAGCATCGCTTTTTTGTATTGACAATGTGTTAGAAATTAAAGGTTGGGCGGCTAAGTGGTGCAGTGGATAAAGCACCAGCCCTGGAGTCGGGAGTACCTGGGTTCAAATCCGGTCTCAGACACTTAATAATGACCTAGCTGTGTGGCCTTGGGCAAGCCACTTAACTCCATTTGCCTTGCAGAAACATAAAAAAAGAGGAATTAGAATTGGGAAGGAAGAGACAAAATTCTTCACAGATGACATGATGGTCTACCTAGAGAATCCCAAGAAATCATCTAAAAAACTACTGGAAACAATGAGCAATTTTAGCAAAGTTGCAGGTTATGAAATAATCCTCAACTTTTCTATATATGTCTAGCAAGAAACAGCAGGAAGAGCTAGAAAGAGAAATCCCATTCAAAGTAACCTCAGACAGTGTAAAAATACTTGGGAGTCTATTTGCCAAGACAGACTCAGAATCTTTTTGAAAACAATTATAAAACACTTCTCACACAAATTAAATCAGATTTAAATAACTGGGCAAATATCAACTGCTCATGGATAGGGAGAGCTAATATAATAAAAATGACAATTCTACCAAAACTAAACTATCTGTTTAGTGCCCTACCAATCAAAATTCCAAAAAATTACTTTAATGAGTTAGAAAAAATTGTAAGTAAATTCATATGGAGAAATAAAAAGTCAAGAATTGCCAGGAGCTAAATGAAAAAAAAAATGCAAACGAAGGTGGCTTAGCACTACCCAATCTAAAATTATATTAAAGCATCAGTCATCAAAACTGTTTGGTATTGGCTAAGAAATAGAGTGGTGGACCAGTGGAATAGACTAGGTGTAAAAGCAGGAGATGATTATAGTAATCTGCTGTTTGATAAACCCAAAGAGTCCAGCCATTGGGATAAAAACTCCCTCTTTGATAAAAACTGCTGGGATAATTGGAAGTTAGTATGGAAGGAACTTAGATTAGACCAACACCTCACACCCTTTACCAAGATAAGATCCCAATGGTTACAGGACTTAGACATAAAAAACAATACTATAAGCAAATTAGAAGATCAAGGACTAGTTTACCTGTCAGATCTATGGAAAGGGGAACAGTTTATGACTAAGGAAGAGTTGGAGAACATCACCAAAAACCAATTAGATGATTTCGATTACATTAAATTAAAAAGCTTTTGCACAGATAAAACCAATGTAATCAAGATCAAAAGAAAGGTAGTAAATTGGGAAACAATCTTTACGATTAACGATTCTGACAAAGGACTCATTTCTAAAATATACAGAGAACTGAGTCATATTTTTAAAACAAAAAGCCATTCCCCAATTGACAAATGGTCAAAGGATATGCAAAGGCAATTTATAGATGAGATCAAAGCAATCCATAGCCATATGAAAAAATGCTCTAAATCATTAATTATTAGAGAAATGCAAATTAAAGCTTCTCTGAGGTACCACCTCACACCTCCCAGATTGGCCAATATGACCAGGAAGGATAATGATCATTGTTGAAAGGGTTGTGGAAAATCTGGGACACTATTACACTGTTGGTGGAGCTGTGAACTCATCCAACCCTTCTGGAGAGCTGTTTGGAATTATGCCCAAAGGGCAACAAAAATGTACATAGCCTTTGACACAGCAAGACCACTACTGGGTCTATACCCTGAAGAGATGAGGAAAAAGAGTAAAATCATTACTTGTACAAAAATATTCATAGCAGCCCTGTTTGTGGTGGCAAAGAATTGGAAATCAAGTAAATGTCCTTCAATTGGGGAATGGCTTAGCAAACTGTGGTTAATGTATGTCATGGAACACTATTGTTCTATTAGAAACCAGGAGGGACGGGATTTCAGGGAAACCTGGAGGGATTTGCATGAACTGATGCTGAGTGAGATGAGCAGAACCAAAAAAACACTGTACACCCTAACAGCAACATGGGAGTGATGTTCAACCTTGAAGGACTTGCTCATTCCATCAGTGCAACAACTGGGAACAAGTTTGGGCTGTCTGCAAAGGAGAGTGCCAGCTGTATACAGATAAGGATCTGTGGAGTTTGAACAAAGTACAAGGACTATTCCCTTTAATTTGGGGAAAAAACCAGATATCTTATTGTCTGATCTGGTTGCCTCTGAGAATTCTGTTCTCTTTAAGGATATGATTTCTCTCTCATCACACCCAATTTGGAGCAAGGTACAACATGGAAACAAAGTAAAGACTGACCGAGTGCTATCTGTGGGGTGGGAGTGGGGGAGGGAAGCAAGATTGGGAGAAAATTGTAAAACTCAAATATCTTTAACAAAAAAAAAAGAAAAAAAATAAATGCTTAGTGACTTAATGACTAGGAAAAAATAGTATATACTTTAATATATGGTCATTTTCCTAAGTTTTTGCTTAATTGTTTTTCTCAATTAAAAGTTTGGGTGGGGGAAGGGGAATTTTTCAGAAATAACTGTGATATAAAGTCAAAGGGCATCAATAAAACAAAGAAAATAAAAATTAAAAAAAGAAATTAAAGTTGCCCATTAATTAAGGAATGGCTGAACAAATTATGGTATATGGATGTTATAGTATGACAATGCTCTGGAAGAAAGATCAGAATGAATGGTCAGGGGTGGCTAGGTGGCATATAGTGGATAAAGCACCGGCCCTGGAGTCAGGAGTATCTGAGTTCAAATCCAACCTCAGACACTTAATAATGACCTAGCCATGTGGCCTTGGGCAAGCCACTTAACCCTGTTTGCCTTGCAAAAACCTAAAAAAAAAAAAAAAAGAATGACTGGTCAGCCTCCAAAGAAGCATGGAAAGAATTACTCTATCTTATTGCAATTCAGAGATCTAGGACAACCCAGGGATAAACATTAGGAACAAAGCCATCCTCATCTAGAGGAAAATAAAAAACAAACAAATGAAAAAACTGACAAAATCTGAATGAATACTATGTTTATGTTTTAAAAGTTTTGCTTCTGTTTTCCCTTCCTATCCCATGGTTTTCTTTCTTTTTCTTTATTCCTCATTTACAAAATCACTAATATTAAAACATGTTAAACATAGGTATGTATATGTATAACTTTTACCAGTGTTTGTTCCTGATATGTAGGGGATGAGAGGGGGGGAGTGATAGCAAAATTGGTACTTTATAAAAATACAAGTAGAGGAATGTTGAAAATTTTTCATAACATGTAATTAGAAAAATAAAATTAAAAAATACTTGACTTCTCATTTTAGTTTTAGGGTGAAGAGATTTCAAGTAGGTCTTGTTCCAAAAACTTGTTGGTAGCACTCTCAGCTCCCTCGGACTTTTTCTGGATTTCCTATTCCATCAGCCAGAAAACCTAATCACTGCCTGGGAGTTCTTAATTCAATCTCACCTTTGGGATGTTGATTTCTCTCATATTGGTTGAATTTGGAGATCTGTCAAAAGACCAAGTGCCTAATTTGTGTCATAGGACAGTTGGACATTGTATAGGGATCTAATTGCATGTTTGTTTATCTCTCTGGAAATCTGTACATCCATGTAAACACACATATACAGATGGCATGTGATTGTCTTTTGTGATTTTGACTGTCACATTGACATGTATCTCTTCTCCCTTCCAATCATGTATATAAAGTTATATGGAGAATAACACACTCACACAGACACAAGGACAAACAATACCCACTCACTCAGGAACGGACACAAAGCAAAAGTTGAGAATGGAGAGTGACAGAGAAGGGCATAGACTTGCCTGGAGAACCAAATCAATGGAAGGGGGAAGGAGGAAGCTCATCCAATTTCCTTAGGATGGAGCAGGAGGGTTTGAGGGTCTTCTGCAGGTGATGAAGGTTGTCTCTGAGTAGGAAAGAAAGGGTTTGCTTCATTGACTGTGATGTGGTAAGGGCTGGGCTATAAAAGGGGAGAAGCTGAAGGGAAGGCATTCATTCTGGAGAGCACAGACGAGTATTGGGCAGTTCTAGGCACTTCCAGCTCCACCTTGAAGTCCGTTGACCTCAGCATTTTCTTGCAGGAAGCCCTGGAGGCCTCGTGTCCCCTTCAGGTAGCTAGAGGCAAGTGGGCTTGGAGACATCTCAGTCCGGGAGAAGCTTCCTGGGCTCAGCCATTCTCTGGGACCCAACCACCCTCTGGGGTTGAACCCTTAGGTGTCTGACTGTCCAGAAGGCCCACCCTGTCTGGTTAGGCAGTCAGCTGGCATGCCCAAGGATAAGAGGAATGGGGGCAGGAGGAGCCAGGGTCAAGGTGCCTTCTTCTCCCAGCCTCAGCAGGATGCAGCTGGAGCCTAGAGGGACCAGAGACTTTCCTGCACTGGGGCACCAGGCAGGATGGCCCAGGGCCCCCCTTCTACCACCCACCCTGGCTGCTTCCACTCAGACCCAGCTGCTCTGTCTGTGCCATGCCTCCTGTCAATTCCTACCACTGCCCACACTCCTGCCAAACCAGCCAGGCCAAGGTCTTACCCCAGGACCCCAACACTACTCCAGAACCCCAAAAGGCTGGGCCATGTTCCCCATCCTAACTTACAAAGCCCATGGCCTGGACCCCGCGGACCACTACCAGATCAGAGTAGACTTCCTATCCAGCAATCCACATCATTGGTGTTACCAGAAGGACCAATGGGCTCCATATCAATTGGAAGAGGACTCCCTGCCAGGTGGTCACTTCTATGTCCACCCAGACTCCCCCAACACTGGGGCCCACTGGATGAAGAAAGACATCTCATTCAGGAAGCTCAAGCTGACCAACACCAAGTCCCCTTCTGGGAATGCCAACCAGCTCATCTTACTCAAGTCTCTCCACAAATACCAGCCCAGGCTTCACGTTGAGGAACTCAAGGGTGAACATCAGGCCTCACTGCCTGCTTCCTCCTCTTCCTCTGCCTACATCTTCACCTTCCCAGAAACAGACTTTATTGCATTCACTGCCTATCAAAATGTTGAAATCATCCACCTCAAAATCAACCACAATCCCTTTGCTATGGCCTTTTGGGAAGGCCCCTATTTTGAAGGGATCTTGAACAATGATCTCCCCTTGGAGAAGCTAGTGTCAACACCTCTTCTGAAGCTGCTCCTAAGGACTGTGGCTATCCCCTAAGAGGTAAAGAGGATGCTGCCTAAGACAAGAACAGGTGTTTGCCTAGTCCTTCCCATCTGAGCCACATCCCCCAGACCCCCTTGGAACAGAACTGTACCTCCACTCCCAGAAGCAGCAGCAGCAGAAGCATCATATCCTCTCACATGAACCCCCAAAACCCAGGCACTCTACCTTCTGCTTCTCCACCCACCATGCCTCATGACCCCATTCAAGAACATGTGGTCTCACTAGGGAAGTTCCCTCTGTTCCTCCTAGTCACCTCCCAGATCAACAATACATACTGTCTCCAATCTGTGCCCCAAAAGCCTATGGAAGTTGGTAATGAATCCCAAGATGAAGAACAGCTTCAAAAGGAAATCTGGACTCATCTGACCCAGGGGGACACAACACAGGGTGAACCGCCTTCCAAGAAAAGATGTTTGTCTCCTCATGATTCTGGCACTGATGCACCATGTTCAGTAAGGGTGATTAAGGAAGAACAGGACTACTGCCTTACTGCTGAGAAATCGAGTGCCAGCACTTTCCTTGGAGCATCTTTTGAAAACTGACTAGAACCAGCTATGCCTAAAAGAGGGTACAATACAAGACTAATGGGTTCCCCATTTCCTGAGATGATTCCCTGGCAGGGAATCCAGGACCTACACTCATTCTTGAAGGCAGCTTCAGAGTCCTCTCGCTGCAACAGTAGCAGCACCAGTATCCCCCATTTGGACCTGAGCCCCACGTACCTAGCCTTCCTACCCTCAACTTTTCCAGCTGCTATACCTTATGATGTCACTCTGGGACCATTCCAATTTCCTCTCAGGGATGGCACTGGGGAAAGCTATGGACTGTCTCCAATCTGGACCCCAAAAACATTTGAATCCTGTTACTGGGTCCCAGGACCTGGAAAGTTTTCAAGAGGATATTGTAGAGGGTATATTCTTGCTCCAACAGAAGCTGACCCTCTACTGGATATCTGTGCCTATCTCAACTCAGAATTCATTCAGCATTCACATTCTCCCTTCTTTCCCTCTAAAATTCAGCACTAGCTGAAACAACTTCCAAGAAGACATAAATGTCTCCCCAGGATTCCAGTAACCATGACATCCCTGTCACTAGCTCAGAATCCCTCTGGGAATTTTATTTCTAAGTCAGAATAGTCATGTGCACTACTTACACACACATACACATACACACACATACACACACACACACACACACACACACACACACACACACAGGCAAAGAAACACTGTCTTTCTGTCTTTCTCTCTCTCACTGCCACTTTGTCTTCATGATCATCTCCTCTTTCAGTTCCTATTTCTACTTTGACTTCTTCACTTCTTTATCTACTACTATTGCTATGAGGACATCATCAATGATAACCATTATGGCCACAATGACTAATGCTACTCCTAAATCTTATTTTTCTTCTTCTTGTTCTTCTTTTTCCTTCTAGTTTTTCTTGTTCTTGTTCTTTTTAATCTTCTTCTTCCCCTTTCTCTTCCTCCTTTCCTCCTGCTACTTTTCTGTCTCCCAGTGATAAGCTAAGTGGAACAAACTCACTTCAACCAAAATCTAAATATCATTGACACAATTGCTAACACAAACACAAATCCTATCTGTAATCCTTCCACCTTAAACCTTATCTTCTTTAATTTCAAATCCAATTCATTGATCTCATCTTTCTCTATTTTATTCACATAGGCATTTAGAGATATAAAGTTTCCCCTCAAAATTGCCTTGACTGCATCCCATAAATTTTGGTATGATATCTCATTATTACCATTTTCTTGGATATAATTATTGATTATTTCTATTATTTGCTCTTTGATTCACCCATTATTTAAGATAAATTTATTTAATTTCCAATTAGTTCTTGATTTATCTTTCCCTGACCCTTTATTACATGTAATTTTATTGAATCATGGTCTGAGAAGTGTGTATTTATTAATCCTTCCTTTCCGCATTTGCTTATGAGGTTTTGTGCTCTAGTGCATGGTCAATTTTGGTGAAGGTGGCAGGTACTGCTGAGAAAAAGGGATATTCTTTTCTATCCTCATTAAGTTTTCTCCAGAGGTCTGTCATAGCTAAGTTTTCTAAGATTTCATTCCCCTTCTTAACTTCCTTCATGTTTATTTTATTGGTAGATTTATCTAGTTCTGAGAGAGGGAGATGAGATCCCCCATTATGAAAGTTTTGTTGTCTATGTCTCTTTGTAATTCACTCAGCTTTTCCTCTAGGAATCTGGATGCTATGCCACTAAGTACATACTTGTTTAGTAATGATATAGCTTTATAACCAAAGGTGCCTTTTAAGAAGATGTCGTTTCCTTCCTTATCCCTTTTAATGAGATTGATTTTTTTTCTTTTACTTTGTCTGAGATTAGGATCGCTGTCTCAGATTTTTTTTACTTTAGCTGAGGCATAATATATTTTGCTCCAATCTTTTACCTTTACCCTGTGTGTATCTCTCTACATCAAATATGTTTCTTGTAAACAACATATTGCAAGATTCTGTATTTCCCTCCATGCTATCTTTCTCCATTTATTTTTATCTCCTTTCCTTATTCGTCCTCACCAAAATTTTACTACCTTTCCCCTTTTGACTTATATTTTAAAATTTAACTTTCAGTTAATTTTCACTTATACCTTCCCTTCCCTTTTATCAGTCCCTTCTTACTCTGTCTTTCCCATTCCCAGTCCCTGTGTTAGATTTTTAAACCCAAGTGGGAATGTATCATATTTCCTCACTAGGCCAAATTTATTGAATAAAATTCACTCAGCATTCACATTCTCCCTTCTTTCCCTCTAAAATCATAAGTCTTTGTGCCTCTTCCCTTGGTGTTATTTATTGCTCTAATATTATTAATCAGGTATCATCAATTGGGTATGTAACTAAAAAAAGCTAGAAAAAGAACAAATTAAACATCCCCAATTAAATACTAAATTAGAAATTCTGAAAATCAAGGGAGAGATTAATAAAATGGAAAGCAAGAAAGTCATTGATCTCATAATTAAAACTAAGAGTTGGTTTTATGAAAAATCCAATAAAATAGATAAACCTCTGGTTAGGGCGGCTAGGTGGCGTAATGGATAAAGCACCAGCCCTGGAGTCAGGAGTACCTGGGTTCAAATCCAGTCTCAGACACTTAATAATTACCTAGCTGTGTGGCCTTGGGAAAGCCACTTAACCCCGTTTGCCTTGCAAAAACCTAAAAAAAAATCATTTTGGGGTGGCTAGGTGGTACAGTGGATAAAGCACCAGCCTTGGAGTCAGGAGTACGTGGGTTCAAATCCGGTCTCAGACACTTAATAATAACCTAGCTGTGTGGCCTTGGGCAAGCCACTTAACCCCATTTGCCTTGCAAAAACCTAAAAAAAAAAAAACCTCTGGTTAATCTGATGAAAAAATAAAGAAAAAAATAACCAAATTGCCAGTATCAAAATAAAAAGGGTGAACTAGCCACCAATGAGGAGGAAATTAAAGAGATAATTCGGAGCTACTTTGCCAAACTGTATGTCAATAAATTGGATAACTTCAGTGAAATGGATGAATATTTACAAAAATAGAAACTGCCCAGATTAACAGAATAGGAAATAAATTACTTAAGTATCCCCTTTTCAGAAAAAAAGAAATTGAAGAAACCATCAATAAACTCCCTAAGAAAAATCCTCCAGATCCAGATGGATTTACAAGTGAGTTCTACCAAATAAATTAAATTTCTTATTCAGTGCCATACCAATCAAACTACCAAATAACTACTTTACCGAGCTAGAAAAAAATAGTACCAAAATTTATCTGGAGCAACAAAAGGGCAAGAATAGAAGGGGAACTGATGGAAAGAAAAGGTAAAGGAAGGTGGCCTATCTCTATTAGATCTAAAATTATCCCATAAAGTGGCAGTCATCAAAACTGCTGGTACTGGTTAATAAATAGAGTCATGGATCCATAGATTAGGACAGGTTTAAAAGAACCTGCAGTAAATGCCTATAGCAATCTCCTATTTGACAAGTCCAAAGACATCAGTCTCTGGGGTAAAAATTCAATTGACAAAAATTGTTGGGAAAACTGAAAAACAGTCTGGCAAAAACTAGGCCTAGATCCACATCTCACACCCTATACCAAAATAAGGTCAAAATGGGTACAGGATTTAGACCTAAAGAGAGATACCACAGATAAATTAATAGAGCAAATATACTCTATCTGATCTATGGCAAAGGGATATATTTATGACCAAACAAGAATTAGAGCACATTATAAACTGTGAAATGAATGATTTTGACTCTATCAAAAAGATTTTGCACTAATAAAATCAATTTCAAAATTAGAAGGAAAACAGAAAGCTGGGAAATAATCTTCACAACCTGGAGTTCTGACAGAGGTCTCATTTCTTAATATATAGAGAATTGCATCAAATTTATAAGTTCATATGTCATTGCCCAATTGATAAATGGTCAAAGGCTATGAATAGACAGTTTTCAAATAAGAAATTAAAGCTATATGTAATCATATAAAAATGCTCCAAATCACTATTGATTAGAGTAATACAAATTAAAACAACAAGGTATCATCTCATACCTATTAGATTAGTGAAAATGAGAAAAAAGGGAAGATGATCAATGTTGGAGAGGTTGTTGGAGGATTGGGGCATTGATACATTGCTGGTGGAGTCGCGAATGGATCCAATTTTTCTGGAGAGCAAAATGGAATAATGCCCAAAGAGCAATAAAACTGTTCATACCCTTTGACCCAGCAATTCCAATTCTAGGACTATATCCAGAAGAAATTGTTAAAAAATGGGAAGAGTCCTACATGTTCCAAAATATTCAAAGCAGCTCTTTTTGCAGTAGGAAAGAATTGGAAATTGAGGGGATGCCCATCTATTGGGAAATGGCTAAACAAGTTATGGAACATAAATACTAAGAAATATTATTGTTCTTTAAGAAACCATAAATAGGGGCGGCTAATTTCTTACTCTGGAAACCTCCACCTTCCACTCCTCACTCCAACCAAAGCCAAAATCATTTTGAGACATAACCAATAACAAACTGTACCTTGCTCCTAAGCTCATTTTCGTTTTTTTTTTTTTGTTGGTTTTTTTTTTTAGATTTTTGCAAGGCAAATGGGGTTAAAGTGGCTTGCCCAAGGCCACACAGCTAGATAATTATTAAGTGTCTGAGACCAGATTTGAACCCAGGTACTCCTGACTCCAAAGCCGGTGCTTTATCCACTATGCCACCTAGCAGCCCCTAAGCTCATTTTCTTTACAGTTTAGGAAAGGTAGGGGAAAAGAGGCCAAGTAATTTGCTTGTTATGGCGTCTTCCAGATCTAGGTATTTGACTACCTTTGGATTTTAGGCTAAAGAGTAAAAGTGCTTTCTATTCAATGCTGATTTGCCACAATGACCCCAATCTGGGAAAGTATCTCCCTTGAAAAGAGTCAACAGAAGACAGGTTTAAGAACTAAATTTGGACCAAATTAAATCTTTTCTATAAATGGGATCCAGAGGAAGCCAGGACACAGAATAGCTTTCTGTGTATGGGGAACTGTGAAAATGTCCAGAGATTCCAGGATCTGACCCAGGGCTTGGCTCCCTTCAACTAAAGAGAGTGGTGGAAGCACAGCCACAGGATGAGAGAGACAGGCCTGTAGTGGCTGTGCACAGAGTTAGGGAGGAGTGACCAGGGGAACACAGACAGTGACTGCAGGAGGAGGTAACAGATGCCCTGTCCCATCAGACTAGGTTGGAAAATTTTATCCCACTGAGAGAAATTGTGTAACAGTCTCTTGGTCTATCCATGTCATCTTTCTTCACTGTCTCTTCTGGATTGAATTCTAGGTTCAAAAATGTCTGTACTCACATGAATGATTCAAAGAAGTCTCTAACCCAACAACAATGATTATTTTCAAGTGACTGGGATAATCTATAGACCCCACCTAGATAAAGCACATTCTCCAGGAGCCTCAGTTTCCTCTTCAGTAGAAGGGAATCGTTTCAGTGGCCTCTGAAGTTCCTTCCAGCTCCAGATTTATAATGCTATGTCACCAGGGTAACTCTCAGCTTCCTGCCCCCCCCCAGTTTCCCCAGCTTTTAAGTGAGAGTGGAAAACAACTGGAGGTGAGGTTTGGGGAGCAGGCCTGGATTTGGTGAGGAGCTTTAGCCAAAGGACCCAGCAACTGTGGGGATTATATACCTTAGATGAGAGGCAGAGCTGGGCCCCAGGTTTCCCAGGCCTGGCCTTCAATCCTGCCAGCATCCCTGATTAGCTGAAGCTGTCCCAGGACTAGTTCTGAACTCCCAGGGCTCGGGCAGGGAAAGAAGCATCTCGGACCTCTCAGCTCTTGTCCCCTCTGAAGTCCATTCTGGGTTGTTGGCCACAATGCGGCGGGGTGTGGAGAGCAGTCCTTCCGACTTTTCACTTTTGTTCTCAGCTTCTTAGTCCCGGGAGAGTTGGACAGTATTCAGGTTCAGGGAAGAGCTGTGGGTGTTGGTCAGTTACTTAGGCCAAGCACTTTACAAGAGGCTCAGTTAGGGCAGCTAGGTGGTACGGGGGATAGAATTCAGGATGTGGAATGAAGACTCATCTTCATGAGTCCAAATCTGGCTTCAGACACTGACAAACTGTGTGACACTGGGCAAGTTACTTAACCTTCTGTGACTCAGTTTCACATCTGTCAAATGAGCTGGAGAAGGAAATGGCAAAGCCCTCCAGTATATTTTCCAAAAATAAACAAACAAACATAAATGGGGTCCTGAAGAGTCAGACAGGACTGAAAAACAACTGAATAACAAGTTTATAGTTGAGGAAACTGAGGTAGGAAGCAGTTAAGCGCCTTGCCCAAGGTCATATATTTGAAGCAGGATTTGATCCAAGTCTTCTGGATTACAAGTTCTTCAGTGTATCCATTGCATCACCTAATGTCCTTCACATATGTGATGCATGGTTATACCCTATCGCCAAAGTGGAGGCAAGAGGTAATGAAGTTCTACAGGGCCATGGCATTGTCATATATGTGTGTGCATACATGTATGTATTCATATATGTTGTTTTTGTCCTTCATTCTCGAAGAGGACCGTGACATCAAGGAGGTGATGCTATGACAAGTACATGAATTGGATTTGAGTGAGGGGGTGCTGTGTTAAGTCACCAGCCTCACTTCTCCTCCAGAGTCATCTCAGTCCAGTGACCAGAAATGAATCAGGATGACTGGAGATGGCCCTGGATGCAAGGAAATCAGGGTTAAATGACTTGCCCAAGTTAGTTAGTGTCAAGTGTTTGAGGCTGTATTTGAACTCCCATCCTCCTGACTCCAAGGTCAGTGCTCTATCCACTGCACCACCTAGCTGTATATATGTCAAAAGTGGGAAGCTGGCGGGGGGGGGGGTGGATTACAAAACAATTCTTACATAGGCTGGAGAAGTTCTCATGACAGGTCCATAAGTGTAGGACAACATGACCATACAAGTTCTTGGGAAACCATTCTTCTGGAATCTTGGGAATCTTGATCACTTTCCTAAGGAGCACAGGATCAGAATTTGTGATAGGAACAGGTTCTATGGTTTTTGATTTGCTTCACTGAACATACATAGGAACATGATAGCTTAAGAATGTAGTCGTTCTCAGAACTGTTGGTTGACTTCAAGCTGCAATGTAACACCTTATACACATCACATCAATCGATATGAAAATAATAAATGCCTTCACAATCTCTTAGTGAGTAGCTGATGGTCAATCATTTTCAGTCATGCCTAACTCATTGTGATCTCATTTGGGACTGTCTTGGCATAGATATTGGAATGCTTTGCCATTTCCTTCTCCATCTCATTTTACAGATGACCAAACTGAGGTAAACAGGGTTAAGTGATTTGCCCAGGGTCACAGATTTGAATTCAGGAAGATTAGTCTTGCATACTCCAGGTAAGGCACGGAGTCATATAAGCTGCCCAAGTGAAACCCCATTTTAAAGGGGGAGGCAGCTTGGTATAGTAAAGCACTAAATAAAGTTAAAGGGAATAGATTGTCTTTGATAATCACAGGGGCATTTCTCTTTCAGTCACTGCTGGCAAGATTCTTGCTAGAGTCCTCTATAGACTAATCCTTTACCTGGAAATTGGTCAACATCCTGAAAGCCAGTGTTATTTCAGAAAAGCTCAAGGAAGAATCAATACGGTGTTTGCTGCCTTGACAGCTCCAGGCAAAATGCCAGGAACAGAACAGAGGTCTGTGTACAACATTTTAAGATCTGACCAAGGCCTTTGATTCCATCAGTTGTGAGGTTTTATGGAAAATTATGTCAAAACTTGGCTGCCCAGAGAAGCTCATCAGTATTGTAAATCAATTTCATGATAGCATACATTCCCAGGTTCTCTTGATATCTCCCAGTCACCAATGGAGTGAAACAAGGCTGCACCTTGCTCCTATACTTTTTAGCATGAGGTTTTCAGCCTTGTTATCAAACACCTTCACTGAGGGCGAACATGGCCTCAAAGTCAGTAAATTCTTCCACTTGAAAAGGCTACAAGCCAAGCAGAGGGAGTGTTGGAGCATGATCTTCTGTTTGCAGATGATTGCACTCAGTGCCATTTTTGAAGCTGAGATGCAGCAAAGTATGGATTGATTCTCTGCTGTTTGTGTTCATTTTGGTCTAACAATGAACACCAAGAAAACCCAGGTGCTCCATCAGCCAGCACCACACCGTCCATATGTGGAACCATCGATGACAGCAAATGGAGAAGTTTTGAGGACTGTGGATATGTTCACTCACCTTGACAGTATCCTTTCCAGGGAGGTTCACATTGACAATGAGGTTGACACACACATTTTCTTAGCTAGCTCAGTATTTGGAAGGCTCCAAAAGAAAGTTTGGGAGAGAAGAGGTATTAGACTGACTACCAAAATGAAGGTCTACAAAGCCATTGTGCTAACCTCATTGCCTGTGAAACCTGGACAATCTACCAGTGCCATGTCAGGAAATCAAATCACTTCCATTTAAATTTTCTTAGGAAGATTCTGAAGATCATCTGGCAGGAGAAATCACTGAGGTCCTTTCTTGAGCTAAATTGCCTAGCATTCCAAAATTACTACAAAGAGTACAACTACAATGGGCTGGACATGTTGTGAGAATGGTAGACATATGCTTGCCAAAAAAAAAAACTATTTTATGGAGAACTCACACAGCAAATGCTCTTAAGGGGGTCAGAAGAAGAGATACCAGGACACTCTGAAGGTCTCATTCTCATCAGTCAAAAACTTGGAAAGGTATTGGTGTGGATGCAAAGCAGTAATTTCATGCTTTTTCTGGATGTGGCCTTGAGTGAATTAAAGAGTCAGGAGGCTCTGAGTTCAAATCCAGCTTCAGATATATATCCTACCTGTATAACCTTGAATAATTCACTTAACACCATTTAACTCAGTTTCTTCATCTGTAAAATGAGCTGGAGGAAGAAATAGCAAACCACTCCAATATCTTTGCCAAGAAAAACTCCAAATGGGGTCATGAATAGTCAGACATGACTGAAACAACAGGAAAACAGCAATGCTTCTAACTATTCTTGAAAGATTTGATAGAATTCTATGAAAACATCAGGCCCAGGAGTTGGTTCCCCTCCTCCCCTTTGGGAGTTCTCTTCTCACTAGATTAATCTCCTTTTCAAAAATAAGGTTATTTAAGATCTTTATGTGCTCAGCTGATAGTTTGGAGAGTTAATATTTTTGAAGATATTCCTCTCTTACTCTTGTGCACTTAGTTCTCCATATAACTGCACAATAAAATCAAATTATTCTTTTTATTTCTTCTGGTTTTGCTGTGATTTCTTTTTGATAATTTGCTATTGATTTAATTTTCTTCTTTTTTTTTCTTTTTAATCAGATTAGCTAAGGGCTTAACTATTTGACTAGGCTTTTACAATGAATATGATTTTAGTTTGCACTTAATTCTATTTTTGTTTCAAATGTATCTATCTCCCTCTACTTTCATATTTCATTTTTGTTCTTATTTGAAGTAATTTGTTGGCTTTCTACTTTACAAATGCATGATCAGGTCTTTAGTCCTCTTTCCTCCATATTTAGTTGGAGGGCATTTGGAAGGTTATGATTTTTCCCTTTAGGATTGCTTTAGGTAAGTCTCATCTTCAAAAGAAGTTCTAGCAGCTCCCTTTACCTTTAGGAGAAAGCCCAGAATCCCAAGTTCTCTATGCAAAACTCCCTTTCTAGGCTGATTGCAGGAGGTCTTTATCTGCCTTCCAATTTGATGAACTTGTTCTTTTGTTTACGGGATTTTTTTATCTTCCAATGGTATAATTTCTTTGCAATAGGACCACTTGTCTCTACTTCCCTCATTTTTCTAACCCTGGATTCCTTTGAGACTCGTTTCATGTTCACCTACTTTAAGAAGCCTTTCTTGGTTCTCAGTGATTTTTAGTTTCTCCTAAGTGACAGGAAGGGAAGAAGGGAGTAAGGGAGGATGAGAGGAGGGAAGGAGAGAAGGAAGGGAGGAAGGGAGCAAGGACTAGTCCTGGCTCCAGTGTTTCTCTTTCCTACAACAGAAGATAGCCACAGTGGACTCCAATGCAAACTTAGTGAGTATATAGTATCATTGAGGTATGTAGAGGATGTAACCACACCAGAAATACCCGCACCACCCAGGATCCTCTTTATCCTTCATGGAGATAAGTCAGCTCGCACAACCAAGCAAACACTCAGGGCAGGGTTGGTCTGGAGAGCTGCCTTTAATTGGTCATTCAGTTCTCTAGCTCCTTTCAAGTAGCAAAGCACCTGGTGCTGATTCTATTCCAGCTGAGATCCACAAGGTGGCAGGTCCATTGCTCAACCAAAAACTGACTGAAATTTCCCAGGTTATTTGGCACGAAGAGGCTGACTCCCAGGAATCCAAAGTTGCCTCCATTGTCCACCTCTATAAGGTAATGGGAATAGACTGTCTTGTGACAATCACTGTGTTTCTCTTTTAGTCACTACTCGGAAGATTCTTGACAGAGTCCTTGTCAATAGACTGACCCTTCACCTGGAAGATGGCCCCCTCCCCTGACAGCCAGAGGGGCTTCAGAAAGGGTAGAGGACAGTCTGAATGGTGTCTGCTGCCTGACAACTTCAGGAAAAATGCCAGGAACAGAATAGAGGTCTGTGTACAACATTTGTAGTTCTGACCAAGGCCTTGATACCATCAGTCATGAGGGTTTATGGAAAATTATGTCAAAACTTGGTTGCCCAGTGATGTTCATCAGTCTTATATGTCAATCTCATAACAGCATGCATGCCCAGGTTCTGAACAGTAGATGATGCTTTCAAGATTTCCCAGTCACCAGTGGAATAAAACAAGGATATGTCCTTGCTCCGATACTTTTTAGCACAATGTTTTCAACCATGTTATCAAACATGTTCACTGAGAATGAGCATAGCCTCAAGGTCAGCTACCACACTGATGGCAAATTTTTCAATTTGAAAAGGCTACAAGCCAAGACCACAGTAGAGGGAGTGATGGAGCATGATCTTCTGTTTGCAGATGACAAAGCAAGGATCGATTCTCTGCTGCTTGTGCTCATTTTGGTCTAACAACACCAAGAAAACACAGGTACTTCATCAACCAGCACCACACCATCCAGATATGGAGCCATCAATTACAGCAAATGGAGAAGTGCTGAGTACTGTGGGTAGTATTTAGCAATGTCCTTTCCAGGGAGGTTCACATTGACAATGAGGTTGACACTTGCATTTCCTGAGCTAACAGTATTTGGAAGGTTCCAAAAGAAAATATGGGTGAAAAGAGGTATTAGACTGACTACCAAACTGAAGATCTACAAAGCCACTGTGTTGACTTCATGGCTATATGCCTGTGAAACCTGGATAGTCTACAGGAAACCATATGTCAGGAGACTGAATTGCTTCCATTTAAATTGTCTTAGAAAGATTCTGAAGATCACTTGGCAGGAGAAGATATCAGTCACTGAGGTCCTTTCTCAAGCTGCCTAGTATTCCAATATTACTTTAGAGAGTGTAACTATGGTGGGCTGGACATGTTGTTAGAATGCCAGACGTATGCTTGCAAAAAAAAATTATTTTATGGAGAACTCACACAGGTCAAGGGCACTCAAGGGGGTCAGAAGAAATGATAGGGAGATACCCTGAAGGTCTAATTTAAAGACTTTAGAATTGGTTAAACAGCATGGGAAACATTAGCATGGGACCACCCAGCATGGCAAGGCCTCATCAGTGATGATGTTTTGCTACATGAGGAAGGCAGAGAAGGAACTCAAAGGAAATGTGACATAGGTAAGTTCAGAATATCCACCCCAAGGTTCACATGTACAATTTGTACCCAACTTGGGGTAGAGAATTCCGAGCTCCTATTGGTATGATCAGCCACAGTCAGACACACTGTCATTTGACATAGTGATGCCATTTTGGTCTTTTTCAATAAGGAAGGACAAGAACCAACCAACCATCACCTCCATGATTGACAGCTCCTTCTGCTTCTCCCCCTCCAAGTACAGGTCTTCCAAAAGGCAGGGGTGACAAGGAGGGATGGATATTGTTGCCCTTGCAACAAATCCCTTCCTCCAGTCCTTGGGGCAAAAGTCAATCTATGATACAGCATGGAAAAGGAAACTGGCTAAGCAGGCATTTACCTCAGTGGCTTACCTCACCAGGTAAGACTGGAAACTGAGGCAGGGGGCGGAAGAGAGGCCTGAAGTTTGGTATTTTTGAGGGGGGCAGTGCTGCACTGATGTTCTAATCACAGGCTGTGTTGAGGGGTACTCACCCTACCTAGATGCCTCCCCTTCCTCACTGGTCCTATAGTTCTCACTATACTCTCACTTGGAACACTTCTTTATCCAGCCAAAAAAGTCCAGGCTGGTGGGGATGTTGGCCATGATCTGAAAAAAGTCTAAGAGACCATTCTTTCTACTCAAGACCTCAAAGTCTTGTTGGAGAAATAAAACTAGCAGCAATGACCAAAGCGCTTTCTGAGGGTGTTTTTGTTTGCAACACAGTTAGTGGCTTTTTGTTGTCTCCTCCTTTAAAATGTGAACTTTTTGAGGACAGGCACTATTTTCTTTCTTTGTATCCCTAGCACATAGCTTAGAGAATTACACAGTGGCATTTATTAAATGACTGTTGTTCCAGACAAAGTGCTTCATAAATTCAGATAAATTACAGATCAAAATGGACCAGAAGGAACAACCCAAGTTGTCAGGCGGAGGTGAGATGTTTGCTACAGCTAATCATAATAAACATCATCACCTTCATTTTTTCCATCTCCTCATCATTATCATTACACATTTATTTAGTGTTTTAAGTTTACAAGGCACTTTATACCTGTGATCTTTATTGATCCTCAGACACCATGAGAGGTTGGGGCATTGGTTTTCCCCTTCTGAGCTTCTCTGTTGAGAGAAAATGTTCCAGTCACAAGATACAGACTATGAAAGAACTTGGTTAGAGATCAGAAGGACCCTTTCTTTTGAAGGCCTCTGGCTGGGGCTTGGGAAAGGCTTCCAGAGAAGATGATATTTTATTGGGATGAGGGAAGGAAATCCAGGCATGGATAATAAAGATCTAAGATCAGAGACATGGTGTATCGTGTTTGTAGAAGACCTGGGAGGTCAGTGTCACTGCAACAAAGAATATGTGATAGAAGGAATAAAAAGATGTGATATGGGAACAAGATGTAAGACAGCTGCAAAGACAGAAGGGTATAGGTTATGATTGACTTGGACTGTCAAATGGAGGATTTTGTAGTTGATTCTCTTTTTTTAAGGTTTTTGCAAGGCAAATGGGGTTAAGTGGCTTGCCCAAGGCCACACAGCTAGGTAATTATTAAGTGTCTGAGACCAGATTTGAACCCAGGTCCTCCTAACTCCAGGGCTGGTGCTTTATCCACTGTGCCACCTAGCCGCCCCTGTAGTTGATTCTTGTAGTGTTTGGTTGCCATTGAAGGTTACTGAGCATAGAGGTAATGTAGTCAGGGTAACACTTCAGGAAAATCACTCAAGTGGCTGAGTGGAGGATGAATTGGAGTAGGGAGAAATGTGAGGCAGGCCCATCAAGTGCTCCAGGTGTGAAGAGATGAAGGCCTGGACCAGGTTGGGGCAGTGTCTGAAGAGGAAAATGATGTAAAGAGATGTTGCAAAGTTGAAATCAGCAGGCTTGGGTAACAGATTGGATATGGAGAGGGGATAAGACATAATGAGGAGTAGATCACTCTTAGGTTATGACCTTGGGGAATGGGGAGGATGGAATTTGAGTAGTTTACCTGGATTTTAGACCTGTTGAATTGAAGATATCTACTGGATAACCAGTTCCAAAGGCCTGAAATCATTAGCTGGAGATGAGAAACTGGAGGTCACCGGAGCCATTAAGGCAGGATAGGTACATTTGAGAATCATTAGCATAGATAGCAATTTAACCAATGGGATCTAAAGAGCTCACTAAGTTAAGTAGTATAGAGAGAGCAGAGAAGAGGATCCAGGACAAAGTCTTGTGGGAAAACTATAGGGCATGAGATGCAAAAGGATCCAGCAAAACAAAAAAGGGGAAGAGCAGTCCAACAGGAAGAAGGAAACCCAGGATAGAGCAATGTTCTGGAAACCTAGAGAGAAGATATTTTCAGGAGAAGGTGATCAATTGTGTTAAAGGCTGCAAAGAAATCAAAGAAAATGAGGATTGAGAAAAAGTCACTGAATTTGGCAACAGAGAGGTCATTAACAATTTAGATGAGCAGTTTGGGGAAATTACAAGGTTGGAAGCCAGATTGTTAGTTAAATGAGAAAAGTGGCAGCAGCTGTGGACTTTGGCTACAAAAAGCCAAAGAAATAGAAAACAATAGTTAGTATAGCTGGATGGGATCAAATGAAGTTTTTTTTAACATTAGGAAAGACATGAACATGCCTGTAGGCCGTAGAAAATGAGTCTGAAGACAGCAAGAGATTGAAAAGAAGTGACAGAATAAAAGGGAGCAATCAATTGGAGAAGAAGGAGTGGAATGGGATTACATGAACCGGCAGAGGGGCTGGCCTTGCAAAGCTGTAAAATCATCTCATTTTGTGAGACAGGAAAGGAGAAAATGACAGAAAGCAAGTGAGTAATGCAGAAAGGGGGAGAAGAGGGAGTTCTCAGCAGTCAGAGGCCAGGAGATCACAGTGAAATTGAAGAGTATGACTATATGGGAAATGAAAGTCAATAGATTATGGGCAGATAAGGGGATTTCAGAATTCTTTAACATAGAAATGATACATATATGAGTAATGGCAAGATCAAGGGTTTGACCAGTTTTGTGTGAGGCTGAGGTTGATGGGATCACTAGTTCATAAGAAGTGAGTTGGTTGAGGAACTGAGTGGTTTGATATTTGAGGAAGAATCCATATGTATACTGAAGTCCCCTAGTATGAGGAGTTGGGGGAAAGAGAAAAAAACTGTAAGCCAGGCATCCAATTTAATGAGGAAGGAAGGGGGGTGACCTGGGAGTCTGTAGACAATAGCTACTAGGAATTTAATTGTGTAGTGGTTATAAGTAGCATGACTTCAAAGGAAGAAAGGTTACTGGGTGATGGAAGAAAGGGAAGAACCTGGACTTGGCAATGAGGAGCAAGGAGCCATTACTACCACCACCCCAACCAGTGAGCCAAGGAGAATACGTGAAGATACAGACAGCTCTGGAAAGAGTGGACAGGATGTCTATTTCCTCAGGGGAAAGACAGGTTTCAGTAAAAGATAGAAAGCTATGAAAGGAGTGGAATGAAGGGAAATTTGTTACCTATTGAATAGGCATTGCAGAGGGCACCGTGGAAGGTTTAAGTGGAGATTAAGTTGAACCTTTAGGGTGGGAGGAATGACATAGATACCAATGAGAAATAGGATGGTAAGGGGTATACAGTGTGGTATGGATGATGATCTACAGGAGTTCGAAGCATGCGAAAGGTATGACCAGGTGTGAAAATGTTTATCATTGAGTGAAGGACACTACCCATTTTCCCTCAATGGATGGGTACAGTCAGAAAATGGAAGGGCTAAAGTCAAAGGGAGCATCAATCTTTCCACAACCAAGTTGGATGATTTGACTGGCAACGGGAGGTAGAAGATGCTTTGCTCCTCATTGCCACATCCAGGTAGAAGATGCCTAATCAGATTCTTAGCAACTTTTCCTCAGAAGACACATTGTGCCCAGCAGGAGATGGAAGGCTCATGGCACTAGGATGTGCGTGGTCTGAGATCTTCTCATCTGAAGAGGCTGACAGTGTGTGCCAGACCTTATTCTTCCTAATTTTGTCATTTGATCCTCACGATAATAGTTATGTGCTGTTGTTATATAGATTTAAATGTGAAGAAAATGGAGCTCCTTACTCATGGCCACACAACTGGTAAGTGTCTGAGGCTAATTTGAACCTAGATCTTTCTGACTTTAAGTCTGATATTCTCCTGAGTGTTCTAAGGCTGGCAGCAGGAGGTGTAAACTGTCTTGTTCTGACACAGGTGGAAATCATTGCTGGTGATATTATAGTAGACACCCATCCCAGACTTGGCCCTGCCCATTGCCACTTTCACTCAGGGAACATGCTCTGCCCAGCAGGACACTTAAGGCACAAGACATAGAGAGGAAGGATATAATCATTGATGCAAGATCTTCTTGGACAAGGTGACATGAGGTGAAATCAAAGACCAACAAGGATTAAGCTTTTTAAAATTTCAGGAGACCTCTTCCCCTGAGAGACACTAAAGAGGAGAGACTGGTTCTATAAATCATGAATGAAGGAGTATTATGGATTCCTTCAGCCTTCTCAGAAAAGTCATTAAATCATAGAAGGCACAACAGCAGTCATCCAGTCCAAAGAATAAACCAAAGGTCCTTCCATAACATTGTCAGCAAGAGTTGTCCTTCTGGTTGAAGGTCTTCTGGGGGGAGCCTGTCAGGATTTCTACTTTGGAATGGCTCTGAGTGTTCATAAATTTTCCTGACATGAAGTCAAAATCTTCATCTCTATTTTTTTCTCTTTCTCCCAGTAGACTATTTCCTTTATCTGAGATGCTTTAATTTTGTTTATGTAAAATATTTTCAATGTCCTGTAATCTAAGTTGTCTGTTTTATACTCTATGGTCTGATTGAGTTAAAGGTTAGCTTCCTTCTCTCCTTAACCACCAACATCCCTTCTGGTCGCAGGTGGAAAGCAATGATTGGTAGACTTATTTGTTGTACTAGGGATTGTCCTGGCCTCATGGGTTGGACTAAATGGAGCCTGAATTCTTTCAACTCAAAAACCTTGTGATTCTAAGATCCTCAAAATCTTTGTACACAGAACACAAAATAATGAAAACCAGTAGGACAGTTTCTTGTCCAGGTCCAGGAACCTATCAAGTCTCAGCTAAAGTTCCGCCTTCTGCAAGAACCATTTCCCAAGCTCCTTCAGTGTTTGTCTCTTTCTTCTCTTAATGAGCTCTGATTTATTTTTTATAATTTTTATATCCTTTGTTGTATATTGTCTCCTCCATTAGCATGAGAGCTCCTTGAGATGAGGGAAAGGTTTTATATTTCTTTGTATACTTGATTAGCATGATGACTGACACACAGTTGGTACTTAGTTAATGAACATTTATTAAGCACCTACTATGTGCCAGACATTGTATAAGTTCATTCTGGGAACACAAAGACCAAAAAAAGGCAACCATCCCTGCTCTCAAGGAGTTCATACTGCTTAATAAATTCATGTTGAACATATCTATCTTGATGTCATTCAGAAACTGAGAATATGATAATAAAATAATACATTTACATAACACCTGACATATATACTATATCATTTGAGTTCCATCATTTATTGCACCTAACCTAGAGGAGCTGTCATTACTCCCTCTTTGCAGTTATGAAAGCTGAGCCTTAGAAACAATAAGGGACTTCCCCATAGGTAGGAAGAGTGGACGTGACATTTCCTATTTTCTAAGCCATCCATGGCTTCTCTCTGATCTCCATTTGACAGAAAAGGGACAAAGAATTTATAGCACCATGCTTTTAGGAGCTGTAAGGCAGGGATCACGTCTCTTTTCTTCTTGTTCTCTTTTCCTCCCTAGCTTTATCTCTCTATCTCAACATATCCCCCAAGAAAAGGGAGTACTGAGAGAGTACTGCCCCTGTGATTCTTCCAGTTAAGGTTCCTCAAGTAAGTGAGAATTTCTTCTTTTCTACTATAATGTGTTGATTCTCAAAGTACGGATAATTTTTCTGCATATTCCACAACCTAATAAACCTCCAGAGAAGTCTCATTTTAGTGCTGGAAAAGAACTTGGAGATCTTCTAAGCTAGCTATCTTGTAATCAAGGGCTTGAGTAGGGAGGTGGCTTGGTAAACGCCACAAGAGGGGTGAGGAGCTCAGCAAAGATTTGAATTCAGGACCTTTGGTCCTACATGGAACTCTTCTTCCAAATACTATGTTGTCTTTCTTTGTCTTTTTTCCTTTGGTTTTTGCAAACCAAGGCAATGGGGTTAAGTGACTTGCCCAAGATCACACAGCTAGGTAATCATTAAATGTGTGAGGTTGGATTTGAACTCAGACCCTCCTGACTCCAGGGTCAGTGCTCTATCCATTGCGCCACCTAGCTGCCCCCTCTTTCTATGTAATTTACTTCTCAGGGGTTGTTTTCTACTTACTCGGTGCCCTTTTCTTTTTACCCAGTGTAATCATTCATTTCCATCTCTCTCTTAGTCTTTGTATTTGTCTCCTGCCATTGCACAGTGTGGGGAGGTATGAGAACAATGGAATGTAAATGTGGTGAAATATGGCATCAAGGCAGAGGTGAGCAGGTGAGGCAAGCCGTAATAGAAATTATGGAACGGGATGGAACACACCTCTTGACCGTGGTCAACTTGAATGTATGGCACAAGAAGAGAGATGAGAGAGAGAGAGAGAGAGGAGGAAAGGCTGAGTCCAGAGGAGATGGCACAAGAAGAGAGATGAGAGAGAGAGAGAGGAGGAAAGGCTGAGTCCAGAGGAGATGGCACAAGAAGAGAGATGAGAGAGAGAGAGAGAGAGAGAGAGAGAGAGAGAGAGAGAGAGAGAGAGAGAGAGAGGAGGAAAGGCTGAGTCCAGAGGAGAGAGAATTCCTCTCTAACTCTGATGCGCCCTTGCTAACATCCCTGTGTCAGAAGAATTAGCTAGCAGTGTTGAGAAGTCAGAGATACCACCCAGAGACAGAGCACTAAATCCTTGTCTAGTCTTTTGCCTGTTCATAGAAGATGTAGTAACTAAAATAATTAGTGCTTTCCCTATAGCTAATGGGTTTAGAACAAGCTATGTAGTATCTGTGGATTTCCTGGGGCAGGCTACAGCCGACAGATATTTTATTAGCCTTTTGTTATTGCCTTTATTTCCATGCCAAGAGTAATAAGTCTCCATTATCCTAGATGTCAAGACATTCCTGGCAGGAGTCAATTCCTTTATGACCAAGGCACCATGGTAACAGTTGTTAACCAAACTTCTTTTTCCATTATATAGATATTTTTTTTGTTTTCTAATTACAAAGGGAGTGGCTAGGTGGCAGCCCTGGAGTCAGGAGGCCCTAATTACATAAAAAGGTAGTTCTACCAATCATTTTTTTTTTAGATTTTTGCAAGGCAAATAGGGTTAAGTGGCTTGCCCAAGGCCACACAGCTGGGTAATTATTAAGTGTCTAAGGCTGGATTTGAACTCAGGGACTCCTGACTCTAGGGTCGGTGTTTTATCCACTGTGCCACCTAGCTGCCCCCCCCAATAATTTTTTTGCAAGGTTTTGAGTTTTACAATTTTTTTCTGCTTCCCTCCCTTCCCTTCCCCTCCCTCCCCCTACAGAAGGCAATCTGATAAAGTCTTTATATTTGCTTCCATGATATGCATAGATCAAAATTGAACTTGTGGCGAGAGAAGAGTCCGATCCAAAAGGAAGAAGGAAAACTAAGGAGATAGCAAAATTACTTAATAAGACAACTTTAGAAATTGAAGATAATAAGCTTTGGTCCTTCTCTGGATATAGATGGTATTCTCTATCATAGATCCCCTAAAATTATCGCTGATCATTGCACTGATGGAGTGAACAAGTTCATTGTGAGGAATGTAGGGTGTTGGTCCTCACAGGGTGTGGAGGGGGAGCCCTTAGAGAATCCATTACAAAGGGGGAATGGCCCAGCCAATCACAGGACTGGAAGAGGTTTTCCTAATCCCATTCCAGGGATAACCAACCCCAAACTGGTTCTCAACCAGTCAAGAGTGACCAAGAGATCTTGACCTAATGTTACTGAGTCTGCACAATTAGGTAATTGAATATGAACCTACATGCCCCCTGTGACAATTGGGGTTCATTAGAATATCATGCATTGTATGATGTGGGGGGATCATATTAGGGGCATATCATGGAATGGGCAGACCTTTTAGATTGTAACTCAAACTCTGAGAGCCTAAGAACATCCAAGAGGGAGGGGAAAGAGTTTCTGAGGACAATAAATTACCTGACTCCTGAGACTAAGGTGTGCCCCATGCTTAGGAGTGAGGTACCCGTAATCTTGTAAGGTGTATCTTGCAAGGTTCGTGAATAAAATGTACAATTTTCTCTCACTCTAGCATTCATTCATTTATAACAATTATCAAGTTTGATAATCACCCATGTTGGTGGTGGTGTGTACAATGTTCTTCTGATTCTGCTCATCTCCTTCAGCATCAGTTCATGCAAGTCTCTCCAGGCTTTTCTGAAATTCCCATCTCTCCTGATTTCTTATAGAATAATACTATGGAGTCATAGTATTTATATATTTCTTCAGCCATTCCCCAATTGATGGGTAAACCTTCAATTTCCAATTCTTTGACATTAGAAACAGAGCTGCTATGAATATTTTTGTACATGTGGGGTTTTATCTTTTTCCATGATTTCTTCAGGATACAGACCCAGTAGTGGTATTACTGTTAACCAAATTTTTGCTGAGCAATCTCTAACCCGGGCAGGTTAGAGACAAAGCAGGCCAGAGACAAAGTGCCAGCAAATTAGATAGCAGTTTATTAATTAGTCCATTACTTGCAGCTCCCTCTGTCTTGCTCTTGTGGAGTTGGACATTTCATACATGATCCTAAGTGAGAAGGTGAATCACAGAACAATCAGACCGGGAGCCTGAGTGAACCCCCAGGACAAGCCCACCACATAGGACAACACAATGACCACATCATCTGTGACCATCCAAATAGGATCCCTGTGAGAATGGCTGGATTGATTGTAGTTTGGGTTTTCCAGAACATATGAGTTATGTTGATTCACTTCACTTAACACAGTTCAGGGCAGGACCTGTCAGGATTGATGGATGACTTCTGTTATTTTGTTTTCACTGTTTCCCAGGCCCAGAGTCTGCTTATAAAAAATATCTCTAGAAACTAAGTTACGATTATTAAATTTATTATACAGATCATACTAATAAATAGAAAAATCACAAGTTTTGATACTTCTCTAAGTTCAAGTAGATCAGTGTGACCAATCAGTCAAGCCGTGTATATTAGAGAGAGGGGAAAAAACCAGTGTCTCTGTGCAAACCATTGGCCCTTTCCCGACTCATCCCTGCCACAGGATGAAGCATTGCCAGGGTGAGTATAATTCACCAGCTCATGATCCTGTTCCTTAATAATAACAATGCTATACGGAGGCTGAATATTTGTCAAAGCATCCTGGTGTTAAGCTTTTGTAGGCTTAGGTCCTGTTAACCGATCTTGCTATCAGCTAACACTGGATGATTGCCTAGGCAAGTACATCTAATCATCCGATGTGAGGTGCTGGATTTGTAGGGACTGCAGAGAAGACCGGAAAGAAATCATAGATCGTTATTATTCAGGTATGCCGTCATTCTTGTCCTTAACATTTATGGAGATTCAAGTTCTATTCTGGTCTTGGATATTTATCCATAAATGGTGATCAAGTAACAATAATTCAAGAAGATAAATTAGACCCCATAAATATCACTGAAGCATTGTGACATGACCTATAACCCGAAAATGGCTGAGGAAAGGAGGGAGAAAAGACATCATTTAAAAGAAACATTAAAAATGGAATGGCATGGGGTGGCTAGGTGGTGTAGCGGATAAAGCACCGGCCTTGGAGTCAGGAGGACCTGGGTTCAGATCCGGCCTCAGACACATAATAATGACCTAGCTGTGTGGCCTTGGGCAAGCCACTTAACCCCATTTGCCTTGAAAAAAACCTAAAAAAAAAAAAATAGAGTGGCATTATCTAGTAAGGATATAGGTTCTATAAGGAAATTCAAGCAGTAGAGGGAATAATGACAATAATAAAATAATAATAACAACGGTCATTATATAGTGTTTGAAGGTTTTCAGAGGGCTTGACTTACATTAGTTATCCCTACCATGTTGCAGGGTTAGGGGCTTGGAGTCTGGAAAATTTGCATACCAGTTTTTAGCATTCTCTTTGTATCACAGAAGCAGTCAGAACTATTATGATATGTGTATATATATATATATATGATATGAAAAGATAAAATGTGTTGATATTGTACAACACTATACATATTTTATTCATTTCTTAGTTTCTACACTTTTTCTGTGTCATCTGATAGCCTTCACATGTTATCTGCAGCTTTTGCAAAACTACCCCCAATATTCTCACTTTATTTCACTATTGAAAATTCCAAATGACTTCACAGACATTCAGTCTTATATGTAGTCAGAAAGGAGCATATAGAACCATGTAATTATCTTTCATTTTTATTTGCTTTATATATGTCTCTATATAGAGATATATATTCATATTTATATCTATATACATAGATAGGTGTGTATATATGTACAAATATATGTATTTTGTATTCTTGAGATGTGTTAGGTGTTAATCTGGAGTACAGCAGGGAAGGATTTCATCATTCAAAAAAGTATCATTTGTAGAATAAGCAAATAGGAAATCTAGGCAAGATCTAGAGGAAAATGCAGGTTCAGAGTCACAGTTTCCCTGTTTATCTCACATTATACTGTACATTTTTATTTTTGCTTTGTCTGATAGCATGATCAGAATTACAGTGTTTGGGGGCTCACTTAATAGTAAATTTTGCATGAAGTTCATATTTTCATTCTTTATTTTTACTTATTCAACATTAATTTATGGAATTTCTACTTTATTTAGAGGTTCTAGCTTCTTGCTTTGTGGGTTTTGCTGGAATCAATCTATATCCATCACTTTCTGGGTCTGTGAAGTTGATAAAAAGGAATTATCTGTTCTCAAGGACCCATGATAAAAAATGCTCTCCACCTCAAGATAAGAACTAATGAATGAGGTGAGGTTAGGTGGCGCAGTGAATAGAGCACCAGCCCTGGAGTCAGGAGTACTGAGTTCACATCCCACCTCAGACACTTAGTAATTACCTAGCTGTGTGGCCTTGGGCAAGCCACTTAACCTTATTTGCCTTGCAAAAAAAACCAAAAACCTAAACAAACAAAAAAAAGAACTAATGAATGCCAAGTACAGATGGGTGCAGATTTTTTTTCTGCTTTCTTCATTTTTCCCAATTTTTTTGCTAGATGGCTAATGCGAAAATGTTTTGCATGACTTCACATCCATAATTGACATAATATTTGCTAATCTTCTACATGGGTGATGCAGAGACGAAAGGAAGAATTTGGAACTCAGAATTTAAAAAAAAATAATGGTAAGGGGCGGCTAGGTGGCGCAGTGGATAGAGCACTGGCCCTGGAGTCAGGAGTACCTGGGTTCAAATATGGTCTCAGACACTTAATAATTACCTAGCTGTGTGGCCTTGGGCAAGCCACTTAATCCCATTGCCTTGCAAAAACTAAAAAAAAAAAAATTATATAGTTCTCAAATTAAAAAAAATAATTTGGCCATAAAATTGGTTATATCTCCCATATTTGTACAATGCAACTTTCTTTCACAGCCCTCATTTTTTAGCACTCTTTGCAGCATTTAAATATGTGGGCCGTTCAATCTGGAGTTTTGAAGCACTTTGTTTCTTGCCTTCCTGAGCAGCCTTTCTCAGGCGCTTGCTGAATCACTGATATCATCATTCACTCCCTGACCCTTGGGTATAACTCAAAGCTCTGTCTCAAACTCTCTTCTCTATATATTCTCTTTCTTTCTTAGTGATCTCAGCTACTCCCATGGATTCAATTATCATCTCTCTGTATACAACTCCAAAAGTTATTTAGCCAGTCCTAGTTCTTCTTATCTTCATTGCCACATCACCAATTGCCTGCAAGAAATTTCAAAACATATCCCAGAGGTTTCTCCAACTCAACAGATCTCATAGAGTAATCATCTTTTCACCCAAACCTACTCATCCAATGCACTTCCTTATTTCTACTGAATGTAACATGTTTTTAGTCCCTTAGATTATGATTTTAGAATGGTCCTCACCTGCCCTTTTCCCATAGCCCTCATGTTCAATGGGTCACTAAGTCTTGTTGATTCTATCTGCATAACATCTCTCACACATATCCACTTCTCTCCATTTACCTGGCCAGAACCACCTTTCCCTGTATGATTGCCAAAGCTTACTACTTCTGTAAAAACAAACGTATTTGATTTTGTAGGAATTGGTGGCATTTAAAGATGTAGCCGTGGAGTTTCGGAGGAGTGGAGGTGCCTGGACTCATCTCAAAAAGAGCTGTACCAGGATGGGATATTGGGGAACTATAAACTTGGTCTGCCTGAGTAAGGATAACTTCAACCCGGGTCTCAAAATTTGCCCAATGGGGGCATCTTTGCTTCTCTCCTGGTAAACTCTATGGAATTTTTTCCTGAGCAGATAGTTTTTAGCAGCCCCCAAACTGGAGTTGTTAGTTTTTGTTGTTGTAGTTTTTAATGGGGAAAAGGCAGGTTACTTGTGCTGTGGCTTTCCAGGTGGAGGTTCTTTGTCATTGTTGATGCTGTTAAATCATTTCATGTCCAACTTTCTGTGACCTCATTTGGGATTGTCTATGATTTCAATTAAGATTATGTTTTTCTACTGCTACCACCCAGCTGCTCTATAGGTTAGGGAAGAAGCTGCTGAGTTGGTTTTGGTCTGATAAATATACATCCCCAGGGTGGGTGTGGGTCAGATCAGTTTTTTTTTCTTTATAGGTTTATAATATCATTTCCTCCACTCTCTTTTTCCTTTGACTTAATCTTATCCCCTAAAGTCCTAGTGGAGAACTGAAGACCTAAAGCTTCCCATTCTCTTAGCAGAAAGTGGGTCAAAGGCACTTCTCTTTCTGAGCATTTCTAATGATCTTTGTGAGTGTCAGAGAATCAATATTTAAGTGACTCCTATGTACCAGGAACTGTGATAAGTTCTGGAAAAAAACAAAAAAAAAAAGGTCAAAGATAGTTCCTGTCTTCAAGGAGTTTATCATATGGTGTATGTTTATAGAATCATAATCTCCCTAATCTCAGGATCCTAATTCCAAATTGTTTTTTGAAAAAGTGGTACCAATTCACAGCTCCACCAACAATAACATCATGGTACTTATCTTCCCATAGCATTGCCAACATTTATTGTTGCAAATTTTGGCATCTTTGATGATTTGTAGGGTCTAAGGTGAACTTCAGGGTTGTTTTGATTTCTTTCATTATTTGGAGCATTTGTTCATATGGTTGCTAGTAATTTACAATTTTGTTTTAAGAACTCTTTGTTCATAGCCTTTGATGATGTTTTTATTGGGGACTGACTTTTGTTTGTACATATGTACCTGTGTGTATGTACATATTTAAATTCTATGTATGTGTGCATGCAGACATATATGTGTGTATGTGTGTGTATGGAAAGAATGAGAGAGAGCATCTATTTTACTCCTTCTATACTCTACACTCTGAGGAAAGGTAGGAAGGGAAAGGAAAAGAAAGGGGAAGAAGCCCTTTTATTATATATATGCATAGTAAATGAAAACAAATTTAAGGGGTGGCTAGGTGGCACAGTGGATAGAGCACCGGCCCTGGAGTCAGGAGTACCTGGGTCAAATCGGCCTCAGACACTTAATAATTACCTAGCCGTGTGGCCTTGGGCAAGCCCATTGCCTTGAAAAATCTAAAAAAAAAAAAAAACAAATTTAAACATCGATCATGTTCATTGGCCAAATATTCCTTATGCTGCAAATTAATCCATCATCTCTTTATTATGAGATGGATGGTAATTTTCATCATTGCTGTTGTTGTTCAGTCTTATCTAACTCTTCATGATCCCATAAGCCATATTGTTCATGGTGTCTTATTGGCAAATGGTTGCCATTTGTTGTGGCTTGCTTCCTTGGGGCCCACAGTGGTGACCTCCCTCCTGGAGGGGAGCTGAGAATAAGGAGTCAAGCCACTACTGCCTTATGCCTCCAGCTCAATTTTATTACTGCTTAGCTATTACATATATACCATTAGGTCTTCCAGGGTAGAACAAAGAATAATGAGGGAATGGGGGTGAAAGCGTTGTGTACGTGCAGCATCTTGCAGTACAGGATGGGGGGGGGGTATGTTAGGGAGGAGGTGATAAGGCACAGCTGTGTGTAGTGCCCTTGGTCGGTGGGGTGGAATGTCCAGCTCCCAAGGACTCCAGCTCCCAAGGACTCTGGCACACTTTATCTCTAAGGGCGGCATGCCAGCTCCTGAGACTGTCCAGGTGGTGGTCCGTTAGAATAGCCTGTGTTCCCACAGCCATTTACTTCTCCAATGGATTAAAGTAAACGGAAGTTAAGTGACTTGCCCAGGCTCACTCAGCTAGTGTCTGAAACCACCTGTGAATTCAAGTCTTCTTGATTCCAGGCCTAGTGCTCTTTAGTCCTTTGGAATCATGATTGAATCATTCATCAGAATTCTAAAGTTTCAAAAAGATTTGTTCTTTCAATATTGATGTTATAGTAAAAATTGTTCTGGTTCTATTCACTTTTACAGATTCTTTTATTAAAATTATATTTAATGGTCAAAACCTTGCATTTCTATATCCCTTCCCAACCTCCCCAATTGATAAGGAAAATAAAAGAAAACAATACAGACATGTTTATTTAAACAAAATAAAGTTTCTATGTTGGCAATATTTAAAAGAATAGTGGGGCAGCTAGGTGGTGCAGTGGATAGAGCACCGGCCCTGGAGTCAGAAGTCCCTGAGTTCAAATTCAGCCTGAAACACTTAATAATTACCTAGCTATATGGCCTTGGGCAAGCCACTTAGACCCATTGCCTAGCAAAAACTGAAAAAAAAATATTTAAAAGAATATGTATATGTATAAATGTAACATATAAACAAACCTGATATATGTAATACACATTCATATACATATGTATCTATATACCCATGTATGTATATTAACAGGAGGAGGTCAGCATCAGATCTAAATAATTAGATGATATAAGGTAGAGATATTGCTGTGGTGGAGGAAATGATGAGCCTGTAAATTAAGAAAAATATGGAAAGATCTGTGCTTATGAAGAAAGATTCTATCCACCTTCAGGAAAAAAAACAGAGAATTAAGTAGAAATGAGCATAGTATGGTCTTACATATGGGTATGATTATAGATACCTATGAATAGGATTATAGATACCTATGAATATGCAGGTAATTGGTGATGTGGCAATGAAGATAAGAAGAGGAACTAGGACTGGCTAAATGACTCCTGTGTATGATATATAAGTATGTGGGTATATGTATGTGTATTTGTATCTGTGTATACAAATATATGTGTCTTAATTACATACTTCTTGGGGGATAAGGGTGAAAAAAAAGTAAAAAGTGCACAGCTGAGAACAAAAGAAAACCTACAAGGAAGCAAAGAAAAAAATGGACAATTTTGTAAACAATATGTAGTATTTATTATATAGGCTTTCTTGAAATGAAAATTTATTGCTTTACATTTTGAATCCTTTCTTATGTTCTGTTGTGCACATGGTAATTTTTTTTTCTTTTCTCATTTTGTCTTTAAGTTTAAAATTAAAAAGAACTATTGAAAATCTAGGCAAAAAAAGAATGAGTCAAACAACAGATCATACAAACAATAATTTCATCAAAAATATTAAGAATAATGAGACAACCTACCAAAACTTATGGGATGTAGCTAAAATAGTTCCTAGGGGAAATTTTATATCTCTAAATGTTTAGCTGAATATGAGAAAGAGAGAGATGAGATTGATGAATTGGGCAAGTAACTAAAAAAGATAGAAAAATAACAAATTAAAAATCCCCAATACAATTTAGAAATTCTGAAAATCAAAGGAGATATTAATAAAATCAAAAGTAAGAAAACTATTGAACTGAAAAATAAACTAAGTAGATTTATGAAAAAAATCAATAAAATAGATAAACCTTTGGTTAATTTGATTTTAAAAAAAAGAAGAAAGCCAAATCACCAGTACCAAAAATGAAAAGGGTGAACTCATACCAATAAAGAGGACAGTAAAGAAATAATTCAACAATATTTTGCCCAACTTTACAGAAATAAATCTGATAAGCTAAATGAAGTGGTTGAATATTTACAGAAGAAATATACAGATTAACGGAAGAAGAAATAAAACACTTAAATAACCCCATATAAGAAAAAGAAATTGAACAAGCTATCAATGAACTGCCAAGAAAAAATCTCCAGGGCTAGACAGATTTACAAATTATTCCTACCATATATTTAAAGGACTGATTTCAATAATAAAGAAAACTTTTTAGAAAAAATAGACAAAGAAGGAATCCTGCCAAATTGTTTGACTATCACAAATATGGTGCTGTTATTGAAACCAGAAGAGCCAAAATTGAGAAAGAAAATTAAAGACTGGGGCAGCTAGGTGGCGCAGTGGATAAAGCACTGGCCCTGGAGTCAGGGGTACCTGGGTTCAAATCTGGTCTCAGAGAATAATTACCTAGCTGCGTGGCCTTGGGCAAGCCACTTAACCCGGTTTGCCTTGCAAAAAAAAAAAAAGAAGAAGAAGAAGAAGAAAATTAAAGACCAATTTCCCTAATGAATATTGCTGTAAAAATTTTAAATAGAATATTAGGAAAGAGATTATAGTCATTTATCACATAGTAATATACTATGACCATGTGGGATTTATACCAAGAATGCCAACTAGAACAATATTAGGAAAACAATCAGCATGACTGCCCACATCAATAACAAAACCAACAGAAATCATATGATTATCGCAATAGATGCTGAAAACGCTTTTGACAAAATACAGCACTCATTCATATTAAAAATAGTTGAGAGCATAGGAATAAATGAAGTTCTCCTTGAAATAATAAGCAGTATCTATCTGAAGCTATCAGCAAGCATTGCATGTAATGGTGATGAGCTAGAAGCATTTTCAGTAAGATCAGGGATGAAACAAGGGCATCAATATTGTACTAGAAATGTTAGCTTTAGCAATAAAAGAAGAAAAAGAAATTGAAGGAATTAGAATCTGCAATGAGAAAACAAAGTTCTCACTCTTTGCAGGTGGTGTACTTGGAGAACCTAAGAGAATCAACTAAAAAGCTACTTGAAACAATTAACAGCATATAAGATAAATCCCCCAAATTATCACTACATACATATATATATATACACACACACACACACACACACACACACACACACACACACACACACACACATATATATATATATATATATAACGAAAAAAACCTAACAACAAGAGATAGAAAGAGAAAATCCATTTAAAATATTAAACAAGGGCCAGCTAGGTGGTGCAATGGAGAGAGCACCAGGCCTGGAGTCAGGAGGACCTGAGTTCAAATCTGTCCTCAGACACTTAATAATAATTACCTAGCTTTAAAGGAGTTTAAAGAGTTTAAGGGGCAGCTAGGTCACTCAATGGATAGAGCACCAGCCCTGGAGTCAGGAGGACCTGAGTTCAAATCCGGCCTCAGATACTTAATGCTGACCTAGCTGTGTGGCCTTGGGCAAGCCACTTAACCTCGTTGCCTTGCAAAAACAAACAAAAAATAAAATAACGAAATAAAATAATTACGAGTTTATATGCTAAGACAAACCCGGGAACTCTATGAATACAATTAGAAAATACTTTTTCACAAATCAAGTCAGATGTAAACAACTGGAAAATGCTAATATAGTAAAAATGAGAATTCTACCTAATTTACTTATTCAGTATCAAAGCAGTCAAACTACCACAAATTGTTTGATAGAACTAGAAACAGTAGCAAAGTTCATTTGGAAGACCAAAAGATCGAGAATAGCAAGGGAATCAATGGGGGAAAATTGCAAAGGAAGTGACTGAGTCATACCAAACTCAAATCATATCTTGGTAAAAGATTTTTTTTTTGCAAGGCAACGAGGTTAAGTGGCTTGCCCAAGGCCACACAGCTAGGTCAGCATTAAGTATCTGAGGCCGGATTTGAACTCAAATCCTGACTCCAGGGCTGGTGCTCTATCCACTGTGCCACCTAGCTGCCCCTTAAAACTCTTTTAAAGTGGTAATCATCAAAACTATTTGTTAGAGTGGTGGATCAGTAGAATAGGTTAGGTACAGAAGAAGGGTAGTAAATAATGATAATGAGCTACTACTTGATAAACCCAAAGACTCCATCAAATTAAACAGCATCAAAATATCCTCTAGTCTCAATATATACTAACAGGCTATACATAAAATAAGTAGGAAATAATTCAAAGAGAGGGAAGGTAGCAGAATTAGGAGGGGTTGGGATTTGATAAGCAACACTGGGAAAACTGGAAATTAGTAAGCAGAAACTAAGCATAGATCAACATTTCAAATCTTTTACCAAGATATAATTGAAATAGGTACAGGATATAGAAATAAAAGGTAATACCATAAGCCAGTTAGGAGAACAAGGAACAGTTTATTTTTCAGATCAAAGGAGAAGAAAAGAGTTTATGATCAAAGAGGAAATAGGGAACATTATAAATTAAATTAACTATTTATATATATATATAAACATTTATATATTAATTAACATTATATATATATATATATTAAATTAACATTAAATTTAAAAATAAAATCAATGTCACCCAGATTAGAAGGAAAACAGAAAGCTGGGGAAAACTTTTTATCACATGTACCTCTGAAAATCCCCTCATTTCTCAAATATATATAGGGAACGAAGTCCAATTTATCAGGACACAAGTCATTCCCCAATTGATACATGATCAAAGGAAAATACCAAATACAGTAACAGCAACATTGTATGATGATAATTTATGATAGACATCACTCTTCTCAACTCAATACAGTGATCAAAGACAACTCTAAAAGACCTGTGATGGAAAATGCCATCCATATCCAGAGAAAGAACTATGGAGTTTAATGCCGATTAAAGCAAACTATTTTCACTTTTTTAAATTTTGTTTTCCTTTCTAATGTTCTGATTCTTTTTCTTTTTGTTCTAATTCTCTAGTTCTGATTCTTTCACAACATGACTAACATGGAAATATGTTTAACATGATTATACATGTATAAGTTATATCAGATTGCTGTTTTAGGGAGCGGAAGGGAAGGAAGGAAAGGGAAAAGGTGTGGAACTCAAAATTGTACACAAATGAATGTTGAAAATCATCTCTACATGTAATTGGAAAAAAAATACTATTAAGATACAAGATAGTCAACTAGTATTTATTAAGTGCCTGCTATGTGCCAGACACAGCACTACGCACTGGAAATACAAAAAACAGTCTTTGTCTTCAAAACACTCACAATCTAATGGCTAAGTCTAAAGGCAAATAAATATATACTAACAGGTTATATATAAAATAAGTAGGAAATAATTCAAAGAGAGGGAAGGGACCAGAATTAGGTGGAGTTAAGAGAAGCTTCCTTTAAAGGATGTAATTTTACTTAGAACAGGGAGGGAGGAAGGAAGGAAGGAAGGAAGGAAGGAAGGAAGGAAGGAAGGAAGGGAGGGAGGGAGGGAGGGAGGGAGGGAGGGAGGAAGGAAGGAAGGGAGGAAGGAAGGAAAAGGCAATAGGTAGAGATGAAGATGGAGAGAATTCCAGGCAGGGGGATAGCCAGTGAAAATGTATGTCTTGTTTGTGAAATAGTAACGATGTCAGTGTCACTGAACTGAAGATTATATGGAGGGAATAAGAGACTGGAAAGAAAGGAAGGGCCTAGATTAGGATGGACTTCGAATGTCAAATAGGATCTAGGGGGTTACTGGGAACCACTGGAATGTATGGAGCCATGGGGTAATATGGTCATACCTCTAGTTCCAAAAAAATCACTTTTAGTGACTGAATAAGAGGGTGGATGGGAGTGGGGAAAGTGTTGAGGTAAGCAGACCTCCCCACCACTCCCAAGTACTCTACTGCAATAGTCTAGATGTAAGGTGATCAGGGTCTGCACTTGGCTGGGGGCAGCGTCATATGACAAAAGGGTGAATTTGTGAAAACTTTTCCAAAGGTGAGAGAAATCCATGGAAATTAATGAGAATACTAAGTGAAGCAGAATAAAAGGAGGCAAAGAGGGCCCTGGACAAACATATGTGGGATGCTTGCAGGTAGAGGTCATAATCTGAATGTTTTATGTAGGGAGAGACTAAAAAGGGAAAGAATAAAAACATTGAACTATTTTAAAAAGCAATACAGACTAAAAAGGAGCAGTCAGATTGGTAGGAGGAGAACCAGGAGACATCTAGAAATAATAGGATTTCAAGGAGAGACTAATTATCAGAGTCTAAAGCTGCAGAGCCAGAGAACTGAGAAAAGGCCAACAGATTCCACAGCGAAGAGAACATTAGTAACCCTGGAGGGAGCAGTTTCTGTAGAATGATAAGATCAGATCATAAAGGATTAAGAAGTGAGAGAGACAAAAGAGCCATTAATGTGTCTCCCAGTCACCACTATGACTATTTGACATTCAAAGCCCTTCCTAATGCAGATCCTTCCTTTCTTTCCAGTCTTATTTCACTGCACCCCCCCCCCCACTGAAATGCTCTCCATCTTCATCTCTACCTATTGTCCTTTCTTTCAGTTCTAAGTGAAATCCCACCCATTACAAGAAGAATCTCCCAACCCTTCCTAATTCTGGTACCTTCCCTCTCTTTGAATTATTTCCTACTTATTTTGTATATAGCCTGTTAGTATATATATTGAGACTAAAAGATATTTTTATGTTGTTTAATCACAAAGGGTAGAAGAGATGAGAGATAGCAGGAATGGAAGTGTCATTTGAAGGATTTTGTTTTTCTTTCCTTTTTCAGGATGGGGAGATATGGACATGTTTGTAGGTAGCATGGAAGGAGCCAGTAGAAAGGGTGAAAATAAGTGAGGGGGGATGAAAATAAGTGAGGGCAATCTGTTGAAGGAGATAAGAAAGAATGGAATCTATTGAGCAGGTAGAAGGATGTAAGTATTTCTTACCTGGTAAGAAGTAAGGCCATTTCATCTTGTGGGATAGATGAAAAAGGCATTGACAGAAGGAATGTGAGCCATATGAGATGGGGAAGAGGGGAAAAAACTGATATTGTGGTTTATACTTTATTTCTTCTGCATAATATGAGACAATGTTCTCAGTTGAGGGGGTGGGATAGGAGGAGCCGTAGGAAATTTAAAGATTGAGATGGAAAAATATGGAAAAGCAATTATGAAAAACTGGATAGTGAACTGATGATGGATGTATATTGGGATTTCTTGGCAGCAGTGAGGGTCCAGTTTAGGTTATGTAACTTAAATTTATAGTGGACCCAGGCAAAAGGAATGAGTGATTTTCTCCATCTTTGTTCAGTGCGTGAGTGTTGTAGTGAAGAAGGCAAATGGTAAGAGTGAGCCAAGACTGAAGATTTTCAAAGTGCAATGATGAGGTGTTAAAGTGACTGGGGACTCAAAAGGAAGATAATGTCCAGTTTTATTGGTTCACCAAAGGGTCAAGAGGAGGAGAAGAGGAGAATATGAACAGTATAGGGGCAATGTCCATAGAGGATTGAAGGATAAAAGAATTAGAGGTCCTGGTGTGGAAGATAAGTAGGGTAAGGGAAGGCACAAGATGTGAAAATAGAGTAAATTGTTGTCAGATATGGAGTTTTCAAAATTCTTGAACATGGAACTATTGCATTTGTTGGTGATGGCAAGGTCAAGGCTATGACCATCTTTATGTGTGAGTGAAGTGGGATGGAGGAGTAGATCATTAGAAGTGAGTAGATTGAGGAATTGAGTTGTTAGGGTGCTTGAGGTCAAGTCAATACATATGTTAAAGTCCCCTAATGTGAAGGCAGGAGAAGAAAATTCTGTGTCTTGTACTAAAGTCATTGAGGAAGGAAGGGGAGTGTTCTGGAAGTCTGTATATAATAGCTACCAGGATTTTGATTGGATAGTAGAAATGAATATCACAAAAATTTTTATATTATGATTTCTTCTATTTAATTAGTTGAAACATTTGGGAACATATTGTGGCATATACTGTGTGATGGTCATCTAAATCAACTTTTTACTACATCTAGTTTTTTCCCAGGAGTTCTTAATAAATAAGGAATCTTAACTCTTATAATTTGGATTGATCAAATAGTAGACTAGGTTTTCCTTGTCTCCCCTCTGATACAGATCTATTTGTACGTCTTTTCTAGTACCAGAAAGTTCTGATAATAGAGTTTGATGGCATTAACAAGAAACTTCCTGATTATTTGTCCATAATTTTTGTCATATGAACATCATACAAATAGATTTAAAGTTTATTCTCTTTGTTATGAATTGATGCTGATATGAGAGTTTACTCAGAGAAGCTAAGTGAAGCAATAACAAAAAATTGATAAAATAAATAACTTCAGTAAAATGGTAGTATTACAAAACTATTACAGAAAACAATTATTTTATGTATACTAAATTTTTTTCCAAAGAAAATAGAAAAATTCCAAAAGTTTTCTTCACTTTTTTTTGTAATTCTTTCACCAAGCTGCTGACTTGGTTTTCATGATTTTCCTGCATTGCTCTCATTTCCTCTTCCCAATTTGTCCTCTACCTCCCTTAATTGCTTCTCAAAGTCTTTTTTTGAGCTCATTCATAGCCTGAGGCCATTTTCTATTTTTCTTGGAGGCTTTGGATACAGAAGCTTCAATTTTTTGTCATCTTCTGAATCTTTCATGGAACCAAAGTAATTTTCTATAGTCAGATTCTTCCTTCTCAGTTGTTTGCTCATTTCCTCAGCCTATGATAGATTTCTGCACTTCCAAGGCTTTGGAGGGTTTTGGGAACACCCCACAGGGACCTTATGAGAGGCTCTGATTGCTCTCTTGCCTGTGCCCTGGTCTTTGGATGATCACAGGCCCTCCCCTCTGCTCTGGAGCTGTGAGGAGGGTCTCTGCTCCACTGTGGTGATATGGAGGCCCAGATTGTGACCTGGGTCTGAGGCTGGGCAAACAGCCAAGTACTGTCCCATGGTGAGCAGAGGGACCCTCTGCAGTCTCTCCCCACTCCCTTACTGTCTGTGGGCTGAGCACTCTAGAAGGGCTGGGAACTCTGCAGGTTCCCACTGCAAGCCTGAATGGAGGCAGGTGCTGGCTGGGGCTCCACATTCATTCTGATGCCCCTTCAAGTGTCCAGGATGATCCCTGAGCCAGGAGGCCTGGACACTTCCCCCTCTGCCACAACCCAGGCACTCCCCAGGGCCCTAGCTGACCCACGGGCTGAACTGGTTTGCTCCAGCCTGGCTGTACTTGAGCTCTTTACAAACCCCCAGTCCTGGTGAAACAGACCTTTCCTGTGGATCTTCTAAGTTGTCTTGGACTGGGAAATTGTATCCCTCAGTCTTTCTTTGGGTTCTGCCCCTCTAAATTTTGGCTAAAGTCATAATTTGATGGCTTTTGGAATTTTTTTGTGGGACAAGTCTTGTCCTCAGGCTGCCATCTTGGCTCTGCCCCCAGCTCATCTATAAAAGAGCAGCAGCAGAATGTATTAGAAATCAGAATCTAACAATGTGTTCTTTCTGAGACATCTATAACAGAAACACACACTCAAAATAAGGAGATGGAGATGCATCTTTTATGTTTCAGCTGAAGCAGGAAAGGTGAGCCTAGCAATCATGATCTTAGATAAAGAAAAAAACAAAAATAGAGCTAAATAAAGAGAAACTGAGGGAGCTAGAGTTTGATAAAAGGTACCACAGATAATGAAGTGATATCAAAATTTTGTCCAATAAGCTTCTCTTTATTTCCTCAAATTCATAAAGAATAGAATCCAATTTATAAAAATAAGAGCTATTATTTGATGGATAAATTGTCAAGGGAAATGGACAGGAAATTTTTAGAAGAAATCAAAGCTATTTATAATAAATTTTTTAAAAACTTTAAATCACTATTAGAAAATTCAAATAAAAATAACTCTAAAGTACCATTTTATACCTTTTAGAAATGACAAATCCTAGAAGAGAGAAAGAAAAATAGGTATACTAATGAACTATTGGTGGAATTGTAAACTGGTCCACCCATTCTAGAGAACATTTTCAAGCTATATCCAAAGGGCTTTGATGTAGCAAAAACATTCCTAGATCTGTATCCCAAAGAGGAAAAAAAATAAAAATGAAAAGGTACAAAAAATATTTATAGTAACTTTCTGTTGTGGCAAAGAATTGGAAATTAAGAAGATGAACATCAATTGAGAAATGACTGAACAAGTTTTATCACATGGATGTGAAGTACTACTGTACTAAGTCATGACAGGAGTAGTGGTTTCAGAAAAATATGGGAAGACATTCAGGTGCAAGTCAGAAGAAGAGTTAGAATGACAATAGATTGTAGTCAAGGAAATTTAGATTTCACAACATGTATGTTGGATACTTGTGAGTGATGACAAGCTGAATACAATTATCTCTGTGTGTAGCTGTGAAAGGGGGAGAAGAATGTCATGAGAAATGTGTAAGTTGGGGTGATTAGGTGGTACAGTGGATAGAGCCACCAGCCTTAGAGACAGGAGTACCTGGGTTCAAATCCAGTCTCAGACACTTAATAATGACCTAGCTGTGTGGCCTTGGGCAAGCCACTTAACCCCGTTTGCCTTACAAAAAAAACTAAAAAAAACTAATAAAAAATAATAATTATCTAGCTGTTGTGGCCTTGGGCAAGCCACTTAACCCCACTGACTTGCAAAAACCTAAAAAAATGAAAAGAAAGAAAAAAGAAATGTGTAAATTGAGGAACTGGGAAGTTAGCCTGTTTTGAAGGAACTACACTGAATTTTCCTTGTATGAAAGAAAGAGTTGGGAATAAAGCCTAGTCGGTGAAGAACTTCCTAGCAGGAAGCTATAAACAGGAGTTTCTATCTGGGTCAGTGGAAGGGTAAGAGAGGGAGTTTGGTGCATAGACTAAATGGACAGAATAAGAGAGCACTAGACAAAGGGCAGAGAATGAGCTTGGACCATGCCAAGCCAGAACTCAGAATCACTGGAATAGATTTGGTATGACAGTGTGGAAGAGTTCCTGCAGGGTTTCATTGTTTACAGATGTTTATCCTCAGATGGAGCTGACTGAAGGCTCCAGGCAGTTGTGTGGTTTGAAAGGAGAGGGAAAGATACCAAGAATATTCAAGTAGAGGAAGGCAAGTTTTTCTACAGCTGTATGTGGTTAGAGAGGGTTCCAGCCTAGAGTAAGATGGAATGGCAGGGAAGCCGCTAGCTTTTGCTCCACAATAAAATGTTGGCTGACTTTCAATAAAGGGTCCAGCTGGATTATACTCAGGAACAACCCCTATAATTTATTTGTTGATTTTTCAGTGAATCAAATGACTTTGGGGATGGGAGAGAGAGAGAGAGACAGAGAGAGAGAGAGAGAGAGAGAGAGAGAGAGACCCCAAGCCCTTGGCCCATTTAAGTCACTCTTTCCCAATAAGCTGCATCCTAGGCTATTAATCAGGCTAATTAATCAGATCTGAAACTCATGAACATCAGAAAAGGTCTTAGTGGTGTTTCTAGGAATCCCCTCATTCTGAAAAGCATTTGAGAAACTTGCTAACATCTCTCTGTCTGTCTGTCTGTCTCTCCCCAAAGAAGTCAATGATGATATAACAAACTTTCAATTCTATCAGCAGAAAAATTGTCTGCTGACAAGCTATTTTGGTTCTCATAAAAGGTAAAATTGTTTAATGGGAACATGGGTGGAAGGATCAAGGATGTCCTATGACCTGAACATGTAGAGACACTGCTGTAGGGTGGACAGAGAGAGCACTCAATACATGTGACAGGAGAGACACATACTGAAAATTAAAAGGAAGCATGGGACCTCCCCCATTCACCAAATCCAACCTATCCTCTCCTATTTGTTACGGTCAATCTGAGACATTAATCACTCTAGGGAGGTGTAGGGGGAAAGAGTGGTGGTAGTATAAGATCTCAACATAAGTAGTCTGAAATACAGATCAAGTAATGTCTGAAGGGATACTCACTAAAAAGTCCTACATGCAAATAATTCAAAAGCACATGTCAAATAGTTAATATAATTTGGGGAGTCCATGTTCCTTAAAAGTTTGCTAAAGTTCACTTGTAAACTAAAGATCTTGAGGTCTGTAATTTCATTTATTGCTTGATGAATCTGTTATTTACTAGTTTTTTTAAGTTCTCTATTTCTTATTCTGTTAATGTGAATAATTTATTTCTGTAAATATTCATCCATTTGAGATGATCAGTTTTATTAACACAATGTGAAATACCACCAAAGAATTTATATATGTATTTCTCATTGGTTATGAATTCACTTTTCATTTCTGAGATGATAATTAGGGATTTTTTCCCTTTTTATCATTAGCAGATAACTTACCTGTTTTATTTTTTAAAGAATTGGCTACTATTATTTATTAGTTCCATGATTGACTTCTTTGAAATTTATAAATTTGTCTTTTGATTATTTGGAGGGGAGAGCATTAGTGTGATCCATTTCATAACTATGCTTCCTAGGAAAGAAATGCTAAAATCTTGGGTGAATTAAAAAAATAATCTGCCTCGTTAGTCAAAAGAGCCAAGAATGACTATGGGAGAGAAGTGGGAAAATCTATCTCCGCTCAAAATTTTTCCATGGGGAATTTGGTCCAAATTTTTGTTGCTGCTTTCTCTATAAAGGCTTTTCATTTCCTAGGATCTATTTTCAGTCCTTTGCATCCAAAGACTTAATGGTGAAGAGCTAACAGTGGAATTAGCAGTCAGTGTTTCCCCTTTATCGGGAGCCTGGCTCCACCTATGGGCATCTGTCTGAATCTGTCAATCAATGAGTATTTTTAATCTGATACTACCTTAGGCATGGAGTGATATAAAATATAATATGAAAGTGGTATACTCCATCATCAAGAAGCCTCCATTTTACTGGGTTTTCACTTCAGCCCTTCCCTTCTTCACATTTGCCTGTGTATGTTGTCCTCCCCTGTTCTCAGGTTCTTGTGTCAATGGAGAGTTAGTTCAATGTACTAGCTTAAACTGTAGATTTGGCACCCTGATAGTGGGAGATTTTGTTCGGGATATGGGAGACTTTGAGGCAGTCACATTTCCTTACCCAGGAATGAGTGTCCACATCTATGAAGTCAAGTTTTTGCCTAGAGTCTGATTGAGGAGCTATGGGACAGAAGGTCAGGTCTAGGCTGTAGAGCAGATGGAGGGCAAGGTCTGCTTCAGGGAGTGAAAGCTGGAGACTCTCACACCAGGGGAGGAGAGTGGGGAAGAAGGAATTGCATTTCCCAACCCTAAGTGCCTGGCTCTAGAAACTTTTCTGAATTTGAAAGAGATTCTGTACATAGTTTTCACGGATTCTATCATTCACTGTCTTCATTCCTTTAACCCCAAAGAAAACCCAGTAGGTAAGCTTATGGTGATTAAAGTCTCCCTTAAATTGAAGGGAAGAGAAGAAAGACTTTGTGGAAAGAGGAGATTTGGGGGAAAGAGGAGCTAGTTTTAGAATATTATGAGAGTAAGCTACTTACGGATCATCTTGGTAAAGCAGTCCTGTTAGGATTGGGAGGTGGGGTCTGGGGCGTGGGAGGAGAAATTAAAGTCTGAGATGTAGATTTGGAAACCCATTAGGTAGAAAAGGAAAGACATCAGGAGAATATTTATGATTGAAAATGAGATGAGCATAGAGACTGAGTTCTTATGGGGATAAGGAAACTTTTCCAGAAGACCTTGAGGTTTTCTTTTGGTCTCAATTTCTGAGACTGTGTAGGTGGTGTGTGTGTGTGTGTGTGTCTGTGTGTATTGTGTGTGTTGTGTGTGTGTAAGTGCACTGTGTGAAAAATTGGTTTATTCTTAATTTTACCTAGTGTTCTCTGAATATATTTGTTAAATTGCTGATAAAAATATGAACTAACATAAGAAATTAATAGGGCAATTTTTAGATTGAAAGGCAATAATGATAAGCATTATTTCTTGGAGTCCCACAACAGCCCTAAGAATTCATTACAACAGGCATTTCATTCATTTTAATAATGTGAAAACCAAGAATTAGAGAGTTCAAGCAAATCGATTTTCATTTAACACAATGTCACTTTGGGAAGTGGGATCTGAATCCTGGCCTTCCTGACTGTCAAACTGTCTATCAACTTGGCTAATGTTAAGTCCCCTCCCCCCCCAAAAAATCAAAACTTGAACTTTTGTATTTCTAAGTCACAGGTTTAGAGTTTTAAATCAGGATTCATCCCTTTTGCACCTCTCTTTCTCCCCCCAGCCACCCCCTTTGTCATTCATTCATTCAAGGAGAGAAAAGGCAGGGGGAAGGGCCAAAGGATGAGGTGAGAAGACTTGTGCAAAGGTCTGGGAACCTGTTGTGTCAGGGAAGGGCAGAGAAGAGCAAGAACAAAGCCTGGAAATAAAGAAATGTTTGATCCTCAAAACAACCTGGGAGGTAAGTGCTATTATTAAGAGTATTGCTTTATTGATTTTCTCTTTTTTACAGGGGCTATTTATTTTCCAGATCATCTACTGCCACAGAATCAGAAGTGTCGGTCTTGTATTAGGTTTTACCCCAATGCTCCCACTTAAGAGAACATTTAAATTTAATTAAAACCAGGATGTTCAAATGGCAACACTTAAAATGTCAAAATATAGTTCCCAGAGAAATGTACTCATGAAATTTCACATAACCTTCACTCTTAAAGGCAAAACTTCCCTCAAACTTTTTGTTTAACACAACACAAACCTCCTTTTCTGTTTATACATGTCCTGTGAGCTTCCCCTCTGCCTGGTCTACTCCAGTCTTTAAGGAAATATATGGCAAGAATGCAGCAACAACCATTATCATTAAGACTAAATTAATATTAAATGTATGGAAAATAAATAAGGGTTAAAGAATGCTGTTTAGTTAGACAGTAATGAGGAGGGGGAGGTAGAGGAGGCTGAGAGTGGTTTTTCTATCATTACCTAATGTGAAGCCCCTCTTTGCATAATCACAGAGTATTTAATATGGATTCCTGGTTAAATCTAGCACAAATAGTCTTATAAGTTCCATATCCCATTGAGGCAGACACAGTTGTAAAACAGCAAATTCTACCCAGATATATTCATCCTTTGAGTGATCCAGGCGAGCTTTCAAGTGTTCACAGTAATATCAGTTGAGGGGGCAGGGGAAGGGAGGGCAGAATTAGTGCCTTTCTCTGAAAATCCAAAGTCTAAACCCTGCCAGGTGAAGGATCCTGCTAAAGAAAAGCAGAGAAGAGTTAAGACAGGCAACAGGTATTAAGGGTTCCTCTATCCCAAACACTGACTTTACAATAAAAGCAAAAAGGTAGTCTCTTCCCCCAAGGAAAAACTCAAATAGGGAAAGAAACACAGGGAAGCAGATAGGAGAGTGTTGAGGGAAGTGCTAGGAGGGCAAGGGGCCTGGCTCCACCCCAAAGTGCCCGCCCCTGGAAGGAACTCAACAAGGAGAGAAGGGGCAGAGGGAAGGGCCACAGGGCTGAGATGAGAAGGTTTCTGAGACATTGTAGGAAGGTCTGTAGACTTGCCGTGTCGGGGAAGGGCAGAGAAGAGCAAGGTCAAAGTCTGGACATGAAGAAATGTTTTTTAAAATAAATAACATAAGAGGCAGCTAGGTGGCGCAGTGGATAGAGCACCAGTCCTGGAGTCAGGAGGTCCTGAGTTCAAATGTGATCTCAGACACTTAATAATTACCTAGCTGTGTGACCTTGGGCAAGTCACTTAACCCTCCTGCCTTGCATTAAAGAAAAGAAAGAAGGAAAGAAAAGAAAAAAAAGAAAAGAACACAAAAACCCTCTGACTTACAAAAAGTAAGAAAATCATCTGAAAATTCTGTAGTACCTCAAGTACACCAATGCTAACCAGGGATGTGGATCTTGAATTTCAAAGGAATCAGTGTCTCTATTTAGGATCATAAGCCACATTATTCTTTCTTTGTAATAGCATTAGACACAACTGTGTGCTGAAAGGAGACAGGTTAACTATAGCAAGTGATTTTAAAGAATGAAACATTATGAAAAGACAAAAACCCCTCATTCCTTGCTAGCTCTAGGAATGCCAGAGATCTGACCCATTGGATCTTGTTCTTCTTGATCTGACTGCCAAATTCTCTCCTTATTTTATGTTCCTTATTGTGAATCTGCGATTCCAGCAGGGTGGAGGAACTTCAGGTGTGGAACCTCCCTCCTCTGATGCTGAGCAGCATCTTTGAGCTTCTTGGGGTACTGAGACTAAGGGACTTCCCCATGGTCACAGAGCTGCTGGGTTGGCAGGAGGCAGCTGGCTTCTGGGTCACCCCATCTCCAAGGCCAGTGTCAGGGTGCTTCATCCTCTAATGAGGCGGATGAACATTTTCACAACCCCTTATGTTTATTTTTTTATTCTTCCTCAGGGCTGTACTCCTAACACTTCTCCAAGGCTTTTTTTTTCTGAACAATATTTCCCTTCCCCTATCCCCATCATATTTTATACCTTTACCCCTCCTACCTACACTGCATTAGCATATGAGCTTCTAGAGAAGAAGGATGGTTTTTCTTTCCTTGTATTTTGGATTCCGTGAACTCGCATGGAGCAAGAATTAAATATATGCTTCTTTACAAAATAATCTGGGAGGAGCGGCTAGGTGGCGTAGTGGATAAAGCACCGGCCCTTGGAGTCAGGAGTACCTGGGTTCAAATCCAGTCTCAGACACTTAATAATTACCTAGCTGTGTGGCTTTGGGCAAGTCACCTAACCCCATTGGCCTTGAAAAAAAACCTAAAAAAATAATAATTTGGGAAATGACAGAGGGAAGGACTTGGAAGTGAGAAAGATATGGGTCTATTACATCTCTAATAGAACTGTGTGACCAGCCATCACAGGCATGAAGATAACTCATTCTCCAAGACTCTTAAGTGGCAGAGAAATAACTAATCTGCATCTGTTGAGGGAGTTTCCAAAAAGGATGATCAAGGGAGTTTCCAACTTGGAGTTTCCCTTCTCAAATAAAATCACAGTAGTCACATAACACTAAGAGCAGTTCTTGTTCTCCTTTCTTTTAAAAAAGCTATTGTGTGTTATTCTCTTTTAATATATTTTGAAAATTTCCTAATGACCAAACCTACCCCTGTGTTTCTAAAATCATCCCTCATCTGCTTTATAAATATCTACCATTCACCTAATTATTCACAACATGTTTCATTTATTAGAATGTGAGCTCTCATCCACAAAAAATCAAGTACATTTCTATGTGAAAGTAAAACAGCCAAAAGACTATAGTAAAAAAGAGAAATCTCATTCTAAAAAACTACAGATTATATAAAATGTCTGGGGATCAGTTTACCAAATCTCACAAAATACTTTTATAGATTCAGTTTACAAAATGTTACTTAAATACATAACCTAAGATGGGTGAATAATCCTAACTAGACTATGCCAATATTTTAAAATGACAATAATATCAAAGTAAATTTAGTTTTAATGCTATACAATCAAATTATCAAATAGATATTATACAGAAGTTGATACAATTTTAAAAATTCACTTGGAGAAACAAAATATCTAGAATATCAAGTAAAATAATGAAAAGAGGTAGAGATGGAGGGAGGAATAATACTTCCAGACTTCAAAATGTGTTAGAAAACAGTAGTATTAAAACCTTTAGATATTGGTCTGAAAATAGGGAAGTAAATCAATGAAATACACCAGACAAGGGAGAATCAGAAACAAGGAAACTAAATAATCCAGTGTTACTTAAAATATAATTACTTAGGAAAGAATTCCACATCTAGTGTAAACTTCTGGGAAAACCAAAAATCAAACAGTAGAAATTAGGTTTAATGAACATCTTATGCTATTTTCTATAACAAATTCAAAATGGATACATGATCTTTAATATTAAAGATTATGTTTTTAAAAATTAGAAAAGCATAAATTATTGATTAGAGAAATGCAAATTAAAACAACTCTGAGATGCTACCTTACACTTAACAGATTGATCATTTTCCTCTCTTTGTCATTTTAATCAATGTTGGAGAGAATGTGGGAGAACCAGGACACCGAGCATTATTGGTGGAGTTGTGAATGATCCAATCATTCTGAAGAGTGAACTATGCCCAAAGGCCTACAAAACCAGCAATACCACCACAAAGAGATCATAAAAAAAGAAGAAAAGATGCACTTCCATAAAAATATATTTTTGTTTTGTTGCAAGGCAATGGGGTTTAGTGATTTGCTCTAGGTCACACATCTAAGTATTAAGTGTCTGAGGACCCATTTGAACTCAGGTCCTCCTGACTCCAGGGCCAGTGCTCTATCCACTGTGCCACCTAGCTGCCCCTATAAAAAATATTTAGAGGAGCTCTTTCTTGTAGTGGCAAAAAAATTGGAAATTTTTTTTATTTGTATTTATTTAAGGCAATGGGGTTAAGTGACTTGCCCAAGGCCACACAGCTAGGCAATTACCAAGTGTCTGAGTTCACATTTGAACTCAAGTCCTCCTGACTAGAGGGTCACCCCACTAAAGAATTGGAAATTGAGAGGATACCCTCAATTTTGGAGTGGTTGAACAAATTATGGTTTATGAGTACTATTATTTTGTAATAAATCATGAGTAAAAGACCTTCAGAAAAGCCTGGAAATACTTGCATGAACTGATGCTAAATGAATCCTAAAACACTTGTGATGGAAAATGCCATTCACATCCAGAGAAAAATACAGGGAATCTGAATGCAGACCAAAGCACACTATGTTCACTTTTTAAAACTTTTTTTCCCCTTTTGGCTCTAATTCTTCTTTCACAACATGACTAATATGGAAATATGTTAAACACTATTATACAAATACAACCTATATCAGATTACTCACAGATATTAAGGAGAGGAGATGAAAGGAAAAATATGAAACTTAAAAACTTACAAATAGATACATGTTTGTACTGGAAAAAATAATCATTTTAAAAATTGTGATCCCAGATAAAACAGCACATTTATGGTATTTTTAGATTTGCAAACATCTCATTTGACCTCTAGAATATCCTGAAGACCTTAATTTTCTCCATTTTACAGATAAAGAACCTAAAATCCAAAGAAGTCAGTTCTTGGATTGCAAAAGATGTCATCTAAGTCAAAATGCAAAATTCAAGAATGCCAAGAATCTGTTCACAAACAGTAATCAATAATTAAGTTCCATTCACATATGTGAATGCCTTCATGTTTTGAAAGTTTCAAATATAAAGGTTGGGTTTGTTTTGTTAAGCTTTGAGTTTCAGTGAGAAGCTATTCAGGAAGAAGCACCATAAACAAAAGCAGACACAGTAGAATTACAGCACTGGTTTAGGAGACAATAATGAAGCCAATTAGTATGGCTTATGGAACATATGTAGAGGGGAAAACTGTAAAAGTTGGTCCAAAGGACCTCCAGGACCCATTAAGTCAAAAATTAGTAGTTAATATCAAAGTGGTAGGGATGGAGAGGACAAATGAGTAGAGGAGAATCTCTAAAGTGATTACTACTATCAATTGAGCAGTCAGGTAAGGGCCTGAGTAGGTAGGCAATTTATTTTTCAATCAGTTTTATGTCATTTTTCCATTTTCCATCCAATTTTTCATGACCCCATTGGGGTTTTCTTGGTAAAGGTATTGGAGTAGTTTGCCATTTCCTTCTCCAGCACATTTTACAGAGAAGGAAACTGAGGCAAATGGGATGAAGTGACTTACCCAGGGTCATATAGCTAGTCTCTGAGGCTGCATTTAAATTCATAAAGATGTGTGTCCTGATGAGTCCAATGCTTTATCCACCGTGCCAACTAGGTGCCACTGCATGGCAAATACTTGTAGCCATTTTGGGAGTATCTTTGGATAAGAGTGCTTTGCAATGCCCAACAAACCCTGTAGTCATGATCTCTGTTTCAAACACCAGGAAACTGAGCCTCCAACAGGCTAAGTAAACCCAGTGACTTGCCTCAGCATCCACATTCAGTATCAGAAATGTTTACAGATTATGTGAGCCTGATGGGACAAGATGATTAGTGATCTGGCTCAAATTAAAGAGATACAAGAGACACTGTCGTGGAACAAAGTAAGGTTTATTAAAGGCATAAACAGGAACAGGTTGTCCATCAGCAGTCCCATCAGCAGAGTGTGGGTCACTGCAGGTGGATTTGGACCAATAGTCCAAACAGATATGCAAGCCCAGACTTCAGATCCCCACTTATTGAGGCACAATGACCCCCCAATGATAAAACCAACTAGACAGCTAATTACTAAACAAGGAATGACTCAGAGACCCTCTCCCCAAAAGAAGTAAAGGGATTAGACAAGAATTGAGATTAGTATTTCTCACAGGGTAAAGGAGTACAACAAACCCTGAGTTTAATTAGTTTCAAGTTAATATTCCTTCTAGCTAGGCCTGCACTGAATACCTGCAAAAAGGAGGCAGAAATTCAAGACAAGTGGCCCACCTTCCCAATCAGAGGGAAAGCCAGGAGCTTACTAAGCAGATTCCTGGGAAACAAATTTAAGCATAAAAACATAAGTCTGAACAGAATGTCTACCATATAGAAGGTAAATTACAAGAGCATCTAGCCTTTTTGCTCTCTACTCCTTGATAACACACGTTGTCTCTCAAATAGAATATATATATATATATATATATTTTAATAGGTCACTGAAGAGGCATGAATAGGTGAGTTTGTGGAGCCACAACCACAACCACCAAAAAACAAAAAGACTATGCCCAACAAGTCTGATGAAAACCCACAAATTAAGTTCATATTATCTAAGAAGGTGTTGCTATCACAACTGTGTCTTTAATGATTAATCCTGGTATTGAGAGACTGGGTTCACTGGCAGGCTAAGAACACAAAGTTGGTTCAGGTACACTACTTCAGGTATGCTACTTCCATCCTCCACTCCCTGCCTCACATTTCCCCCTCAGTGCCACAGTGGGATTCCCAAAGTTAGACACCCTTCCAAGTATTCTTCAAACATCAGTCTGGCTTGGCCCACTTTTTATTTTTTCACCTCTACAAAAGACCTTATCACAAAAGATCATTGGAGAATAGCTCAACATTCTCCTATTGACAGTGGGCTGTATCCTGCTTAATTCTGGTCTAGAAATTAGGTTGATCTTGCATTTTATGAACCTAATTTCTTCAAATTTTAATCCATGCAATTCATGTGAGGTTTCCACAGTTTCCAAGGAATATAAGAATAAAGTCAACTAGGTTGGGAGTTGTGTCTCTTGAGGGAAAGAAAACAATGGAATTTCAGAAAAACCTAGCTGCAACTATCCCGAGGTTAATGTTCTTCAATCTTTCCTACTGCTCTCTTCCACCCACCTGGGACAGAGTCAATATTTAGATACAATACTGAGAACTGTTAGCAGTGATTTCCAACTGTCTCTTTTAAGATTTTTAGTAAAGCAATCTGCTAATAGATTTCATTTGTTGATGAATTGCTGATCCATAATATCAGTATTTTCAAGCATGAATAAGTAATCCCAAAGGTCAAAATTACCATAAGATGCACTTCCTGTTTCAATGAGTTAAGAGGCAGCACAGTGTAGTGGCTAATGCTGTACCTGCAGTTAAGAAGATCTAAGTTCAAATTCTGCCTCAGACCCTCCTAGTATATATGATCCCAGGTGAGTCATTTAACCTACCTGGGCCTTGGTTTTCTCATCCATAAAATAGATAACAACCAATCAGGGTTGTGAGGATCAAATGAGATAACGTCTGTAGCGTGCTTTCCAAAGTGCTATAAATGTCAGCTATGCCACAATCTCCATGCATTGAAGCCATATCAAACTACCTATCAAACATCATGCATACAAACTACTTTATCTTTACAACAATTTTAGCTAGTTGTGTTACTGGCTAATAGCTATAGCAGAGTATCCAGTACTGGGTGGATGATGTCTTCTTTCAATTTACTGAACTTTTATTAAATCTCCAAAGCTCCTGACTCTTCTTCTCTTCCTAAACTTCCAGTTCCACTTCTCCTTCTTTGGATCATAGACTCAGAACTGGAAGCAATCTTGGAGAACATTTTATTACAGTACAGTGCCCTCATTTTACAGAGTAATTTGAGGCCTGAAGAGGTAATGACTTGTCCAAGGTCACAGGTGGTCAGGAATTCAACGTCAAGGTCCTCTGTCCCAAGTCAAGAATTCTTTCCATCACATTAGTATAATGTACCACACAATGATAACATATTCTAAATCAAACAGCAATGGCAAAAAATTACAGGAGTAAAACAATGTAATACGATGCAACAATATAAAATAAGTAGTTATCAGGACAAAATAGATCAAAACTATTAAATTAAAAGAGGGATCCTCTAACTGTTCATTACCATAAGACTATATTATACAGGTTCCAAAAAGATCCATGCATAATTCAGATGTGCATCCAGGTTTTAGAAAATAGACCACAAAGCTCAGAATAGTTCACATTTCAGTCCACAGTGCAGTTAGTTCCTTATGGATAATAATGTGAAAAATCAATGGCCACAGTTTAATTTTAGTGCTATTGTCATCAAATTTTCTTAAACTCACAAATTAAAGATCTCGTTAAAATTTCTCTAGATGTTCTTGATGTTTTATACCTTGAAATTAATTTCATATTGTCTAAATCTACAAAATATTCCTTTGGTATGTATGTTGATATACAACTAAATATAATTTGTTTATAGGCACAGTCTAGTCATTAACACTGAAATTTTTTCCAATTATTCAGGACTTATTTCTGTAAAGTTTTCATTTATGCAAGTCCTCTATGTGTATTGGTAGATTAATTTTCATATAACTGTTATATCTTATTTTAAATGGAATTTTTTTTCTCCTGTGATTTTTTTTAATATTATACAGAAAAGTATTTTGTGAATTTATTTTATATCCTAATTTACTGAAGGTGTTTCAACTTTTTTATTGCTTCTTTAAAATTCTCTAAGTAAACTCATATCAACATCAGTTAGTAGTGGAGCAAAGCTCATACAGAAATATAAAAAAAAATCTAGTTTAAAGGGTACTTGTTAATACCAGATCTCAAACTATTAATAACAATTATCAAAATTATCTGGTACTAGGTAAAAAAATTTAAAAGCACTGTCAATAGAACAGACCAGACAAGCAAAGCCTAGAAAAGAAATTACTCAGAAGCAGTCTAGTACTTCATAAATTCAAGAACACAAACTACAGCAATTGGGACTCTTTATTTAATAAGAGCTGCTGGAAAAACTAAAAAGTCTACATAACCATCTTAACATGTATAATACACTATATTCCAAATGTCTCAACTCACAATATAAAAAGTCACACCATAAAAAACAAAACAAAAGTAAAAGCCAAGAGAAGATTTTCTCTTATAACTAAGGATAATTGAAAACATCTGTAATCAGTTATGGGGTAGATTATAAAACACAAAATAGACAACTTCAGTCAAATAAAATGAAAAACAAAACACATACTTTTGCACAAATAAACTTAATGTTTCTAGAATCAAGAGATACATTTTAGAAGAAAAATATTCTCTTTAAACATCTTAGATAGAAAATATTGCATCCAAAAAACATTATACAAATCTGAGGTTAAGAGTTAAATGTGAAATAGACAAACGGTCAAAGGATAGGAACAAGTTTTCAAATGAAAATGTAGTTTAATAAAATTCACCTGAAAACAACCCTGATGAATCACCTCAATCCCAAAATATGGGAAGCAAGTAATTGGAAAGGTTTTTGGGAAGGTGGACAGATTATTTCAATTCTAATCAATCTGTAAAATGTTTCAAACAGGAAATAGACAATTGAAATTATGAAAGAAAAATTACCTAATTGCTCATACCCTCTGATTCTGAGATTCTACTGTGTAACAACAAATAGGTATCAACATCATGATGTATAACAAAAATCTAGAAACAATGTATGTGCTCCATAATTAAAGAAATAGCTGAACAAATTTTGCTATATGAATGTAATTTCATATTACTGTGCTTTAATGAATGAAGAATAAGAAAAATTCAGAGAAACATGGGGAAAGGCTTATAGGAAGAATTGCAAAATAATGAATGCAAGTCAAAACACAAAATACAGGATGACAACAATATTAATAAAGTCAGCATTATGAAGCAACAAAACTCTTATCAAACACAACAGTCACTGTTACTACCATATTAACAAAGGTAAACAGAACATTCATTCTTTCTGTTAACAAAAGCAAAAAAACCTTTCTGGAGAATGTTTGTTGGGAAAGGTCTTGTGTCAAAATGTCCTATTAATTTTTTTTTAAGGGATAAAAACTTTTTTTTAAGACTTTTCACTATTGAACTGATGTTAAGATATCTGTTTTGGAGGAAAACCTCTTAATCATTACATTCATAAGATTTATCTGCAATATGAAGTCTCTGATGTCGAGTAAGTCCTGTACTCCGGCGGAAGGCCTTCCCACATTTATTACACTCATAAGGTTTCTCTCCAGTATGAATTCTGTGATGGGAAACAAGGGATGAATTGCGATTGAAGGCCTTTCCACATTCATTACATTTATAGGGTTTCTCTCCTGTATGAATTCTGAGATGTGGAGTCAGCTGTGAACTCTGTCTAAAGGCCATCCCACATTCATTACACACATAGGGTTTCTCTCCTGTATGAATTCTATGATGTACAGTAAGTTCTGCTCTCTGACAAAAGGCCTTCCCACATTCAGTGCATTCATAAGGTTTCTCTCCAGTATGGATTTTCTGATGGCGAGTAAGTCCTGTACTTAGGCGAAAGGCCATACCACATTCATGACATTCAAAAGGTTTCTCACTTGTATGAATTCTATGATGTTGAGTAAGTTCAGTGCTTTGACAGAAGGCCTTACCACATTCATTACATTCATAAGGTTTTTCTCCAGTATGAATTCTCTGGTGGTAGGTAAGCTGTGATCTTTGACGGAAGGCCCTCCCACATTCATCACATTCAAAAGGTTTCTCTCCTGTGTGAATCTTCTGATGTCGAGTAAGCTGTGAGCTCTGACGGAAGGCCTTTCCACATTCATTACAATCATAAGGTTTCTCTCCAGTATGAATTCTCCAATGCTGAATAAGCTGTGTCCTTTTACCAAAGGCCTTTCCACATTCAATACATCCATAGGGTTTTTCTCCAGTATGAGTTCTATGATGAGAAGCAAGGGATGAACTATAATTGAAGGTCTTCCCACATTCATTGCATTTATAAGGTTTTTCTCCAGTATGGATTCTCAGATGGCGGGTAAGGTGTGAACTCTGGTGGAAAGCCTTCCCACATTCAGTACATTCATGCTTTTCTCCAGTATGAATTTTTTGATGTCTAGTAAGTTCTGTGCTCTGGCGAAAAGCTTTACCACATTCGTTACACTCGTAAGGTTTCTCTCCTGTATGAATTCTCTGATGAGAAGCAAGAGAAGAACTGTGGTTGAAAGCTTTTCCACATTGATCACATCCATAAGGTTTCTCTCCAGTATGAATTCGCTGATGGGAAGCAAGAGAAGAGCTATGGTTGAAAGCCTTCCCACATAGATTACATGCATAAGGTTTTTCTCCTGTATGAATTCTCTGATGGCGAGTAAGGTGTGCACTCTGTCGGAAAGTCTTCCCACATTCACTACATTCATAAGGTTTTTCTCCTGTATGTATTCTGAAATGTTGTGTAAGTTGTGTCCTCTTGCAGAAAGCCTTCCCACATTCAATACATGCATAAGGTTTCTCTACAGTATGAATTCTCTGTTGCTGAATAAGCTGTGTTCTCCATAATGGGGCTTTCCCACATTCATAAGGTTTCTTTCCAGTATGTAGTCTATGATATTCAATAAGATCTGAATGATAACTGAAGGATTTCCCACTTTCATTATACTTAGAAAATACCTTCTTTGAGGAAATTTTATTGTATTTTCTTAGATCTGAATAGAGTCTGAAGCTCTTTCTGTGTGCATCATATTTGGGAAGATTCTTTCCTATGGGTACTCTTTGTTGTGGAAAAAGAATTGGTCCAACGCCAAAAAGCCGACTATATTTATTATATTCATGGCTTCTCAATTTACTGGGAGTTTTCCTTTGGATGATTTTTACATGCTGGGTGTTCTCCTCATCACTCTGCTCCTCCTCTAACCTGGCTTCATATTCCCAGGTTTCACTCAATTTAGAGTCACAAGGACCATCACTTGTGAGTTTTTCCTGGGATGATTCTTCCATAGGAGCCCAGCTTTGGAGGAGGCTTCTTTCTGTAGGAGTCTGATCGGCCAATCTGAAAAAAAGAAAAGATGTCACTATCCTAAAATAACTGGGTTTCTGGCCTGACCTTCTTGACTGAAAGAAAGAAAAAACAAATCTAAGCATCCTCTGTGCTCCCTGTACTATACACATATTTCACCTTTACCATATTCATTCAAAATAAACAAAAGCCCCCAAACTGTTACAGCTCTCTAACTTCAAAGTATAGTATTAAGACAAAAAATAAAATCTTACACTTGCAGGGTTGTTGTAAATATAAATCATTACAGTCAATACAGCTTATAAATTATACTTAAACTCAAGACTGTGTGAAGATGGTAGTTTAGTTACTTTGCAAAAGGGAGATTCAGAGTAGGCAACCTGCCTAAAGTTACAGTGTTAATAAAAAGCATCCAATTTGGAACGCAAAATAATTTCTACCAACTCTAAAATTCAAGGCTATGTAACATAACATTAGTTCTCTAGTCTTTTATCCCAAAGATATTTTCACCAAACTATACTACCTGCACATAATAGAATAAATCCATTCTCAGCCAGAAATATTTTTGCTATGACTGGAAAACCCACATTTAAGAATGATATAGAACAAAGGGTCAGGGCAGAGTACCAGAAAGTACAATGAGTTTCCCTTTCATCCCATCAAACTCATACCTAGAAACATACTTCTCTCATCAGGAGGTGGGCAGCATGTTTCATCGGATCAGAGTTCTTAAGTCTTTCAAAGCTGTTGTTTCTACAACATTCTTGTCATTGTGCAAAAACTGCTGTGCTTGTTCCCTTTGCGTCAGTTCAGAGAAGTTGCCCAGATTTCTCTAAAACCACCCCCTTTTTTTTTAACAGTACAATAACATTCTGTCACATTTAAATACTGTACCTACAAACACACCTAGAAAATGCACCAGACAAAATCCTGATGGGAAGATTCCACCCACCCCCCAAAAAAAGAAGTCATAGTGAGTCATTTTTTCCAACCCAGCTCAGCATAGGGAAATCCACAGAGAGGTCTGGGAATATGAAGGACAAGGTCTGGCCAAAAGCATGGCTACTGGGAACAATCCAGCTCAAGACCAGGGTAAAAGGTTTCAGCCCTAACTGTGCCCAACCCCCGGGTATGGGGAACAGGTGCAATCTAGAAATTTCATCTACCTCCACCCAACCTGGGCCACAGATCAGGATGGACAGGTGTGGCATTGTTGGCTAGGGAGCAGTCTTGGGTCCTATGCTGTCCACTGGACAAGGAGCAAGTCTCCATGCAAGAAGGAGCAGAGTGGCTTAGACCTCACCTCACCCCCCACCTCCTGGCAGAGCAGGGTTTTAGTTCTAGCTTCTAGCTCAGTCTGAAAGTTGGAGAATAATCTGAGCAGGAATCTCAGACAAAAGAGAATGACTGAGTGGCTTACAGTATCTGGATGTGACAGAATATTACTGTACTGTGGGGAAAAAAAGAGGGAGTGATTTTAGAGAAACCTGGGCAACTTTTCTGAAATGGTGCATATGGAACAAAAGCACAACAGTTTGCACAATGACAAGAATGTAGTTAGAAACAACAGCTTTGAAAGACTTAGGAACTCTCATCAGATGAAACATGCTGCCCACCTCCTGATGAGAGAAGTAGAAAGACACACAATACCACATATATGTAGCTATGATCCTGATGTCTATTTTTCTTTTAGACATATCCAATGCAGAAATTTGTTTTACTTAACTATATTATGTCTGTAATAAGAAATTTGTTTTTCTTTCATTCTCAATTGAGAGGAAGGGGGGGAAGAAAGAAAGGGAGGGGGGAATTTTGGTGATTGAAAAAAAATAATTACAAAGCTTGACTGACAGTCACTTTTCAGCCATGATGAAGATTCCAGGTTTCCAACGTCCATTAAATTGTCATCACTAAGGGGTAAAACAACAATGAAAGAACAACAAGGCTGACATTCTGCATCACCTCCACATACAAGGAAGAGTTTTATTGAACATCAGAACATTTCTGAAAGGATCTTGCCAGTTGTCTGGAATGAACCACTGTTACATGTCTCTCTGGACTAGGGAAGTAGGCATATGACAGATAAAGGCAATGTGTCTGAATTATTTTATTTAATAGTGATACAAATTAAGGAATAGCTTATTTTTAAAACCTAGAATAGGGGCAGCTAGGTGGTGCAGTAGACAGACCACCAGTCCTGGCATCAGGAGGACCTTAATTCAAATCCAGCCTCAGATACTTAATACTTAGCTGTGTGATCTTGGGCAAGTCACTTAACCCCAAGGTTTTGCAAATCCCCCCTCAAAAAACCTACAATATAAATCTATGCACTAGAGTGATGAAAAGGGCTTTACAATATGTAGTATGAACTGCTGTCATCTGAACAGAATAAAGAAATGAAAGCTAATGCCCAGAAAGAGTTTGTGCCTTTGACACTATATAATATAGGGAGAAGATTGGGAAAAAAAAGGTTGAAACAAATCAATCCAACAGTGAGGAAATCTGGCAAAGGTTCCTGGGGAATCAACTAAAGAAAAAGAATGAGAATAAGGAGAAATATTCATAAAAAGAGATTGCTATAAATGGAATGGGATCTGATCCTCTTCATCTCAATAAAAAACATTCTACTAGGAACTAATGAAAAATTTGCCTGCCCCGCTCTCCCTCACATTTCTTGCATCTCTAATTCATCTAGTAAATAGATGCTAGATGACCTATAACATCACTAATAGCACCTAGCATTTACATAGCATTGAAAGGTTTTAAAGCATTTTTATCAATATTATCTTAGCTGATCTTCACAACTATGATTGGCAAGTATTATTAATACCCCCATTTTTACAGAGGGAGAAATCGAAATAGATGGTGGCCAAATGATTTGCCTGGGGGGGGGGGGGGTTTCAACAATTAGTTAGCATCTAAATCAGAATTTGAAATCAAGTTTTTCAGGATCCTGCCTCTGATTGCCTTTTTAATGGATTTGGGTCAACAATCTTTTTGGATCCTGCCCATACTGGCATAGGGCTTGTAAAACTCCATCAATCCCTCCTGCTTCTCACCTAAACTTTTTTTTTCTTAATTGAGACTTTGGTCCTTCTCCAGACCTACACTATCATCCCATCTTCTAAGATCTTTGAAGGATCACAGACAGTAGTTCAACAGTATTATTTGCTAGTTCCCTAAGTATTATAGAATTTATGTCAACTGGACCAAGTAACTTAAAATACATCAAGGGCAGAGAAGTTACTGTTTTCTTATTATATTGGGTTTCAATTCTCCATTGATCATTTTTGTTTTATCCTTTCTAATCTAAAGGTTATTCAGAGTTCTGGAACCTTGATTAGCCAAACAACGCTGACCCATACAAATCATGAAGAGAACTACTGTGCACCATTCATTCCCCACCTATCCCCAGCCCAAAAAAAGTTTCCTCTCTTTTGAGGATCAACACTAATCTTCTTCAAAAGATCCTAAGCATATTTTCCTACAATCTCCTAATCCTGGTTATCTTTTAGACATGTTCATGTGTTTCTGTATTTCATAAACTATTGAACCCAGAACTAAATATAGTAGCCTCAATGTGGTTGGATCAAGGTAGAGGATAACAAAACTGTCTAATTTGCTATGAACACTTTCTTAATACATCCTAGGATGTTATCTTTTTGATGATGTTTGTCCTTGGATTGGATTTGAGTGAGGGGGAGCTGTTGTAAGTCACCAGCCTCCACTTTCTCCTCCAGAGGCATCTGGCATCTGGGCCCAGAATGTGAGGTGATCAGAGTTAAGTGATCTGTCCAAAGATCATACAGTTAGAAAGTCTGTGAGATTGTATTAGTACTTAAGTCCTCCTGACTCCAGGGCTGGTACTCTATCCACTATGCCACCAGATGCCAAAATTCAAAGGACTCAACTTCTGACACCCTAACATACCCCGACACCAATGAGTTACCAATTTATACCACTGCTGACTCACTTTACAAAAATGTTATTTTTCCTATCTGTGAAATAGATGTTTAGAACCCAAGGGGGGAACTCTTTTGTTCCTGTTAAATTTCATTTGATTCAACTTTGTCCATCATTTCAACATAAGATATTTTAGGCACAGGTTCTATTACCCATTGACTTAGCCATGGATCCTATCACTGACAGTTTACTGCCTATGTGAACAAGGGCAAGTCATTTCCCTTCTGTACTTCAATTTTATCACCTATAAAACAAAATTATTGGAGGTTTTAAAGAATCTTCTAAAGTTGCTATTCTAAATCTTTTTTCCCTCATAGAGAAAGATCAAGGATTTTGTTGCCTGAACTGAGGAATTCGTAACAGGAGAGTTCTAGGAGAAAAGTAACCAATCCTTCAGGTCTTTACAAAACAGATTCTAAGATTTGCATGCACTTGGATCAATGGCATTCCTTATGTGGAAAGATTCTCCCTTTTTCTCCATCTCCTTGGCAATTTTGGTAAAGAATTCCCAAGGATGATTTGAAACTGACCAAACTAAGGGTCGAAGGAAGAAAAAGCATTATAAATAATTCTGAAATACAACTCAAAAAAAAAAAAAAAGAGTTGTGGGAGTATTGAGTATTGAGAGAACCCTCAGTAAGATATCACTGATCAGTCACCCATGTTGGCAACACTGGGGTCATTGCTAATACTTCCCATCCTTATCCCCCCATATTTAATTATCAAGTCCCGTTGAGTCTATCTTCATATATCTTTTGCATCCAATTCCCTAATGCAGAAACTTAAAGCTATCTCCTATGTCTATCTATGATGCTATCTAGTAGATCAAAACTTAAGGAAGACCTTCTAGTATAATTATCAAGACCAGAATCATTTGGTAATTTTTCTAATGTGTGCAGAGAACAATTTGGTTGCTTGAACATTCAAAAATCCATGCAAATGATACTCCTTTAATTTTATCTTTTTATTATGAACTTAACAGAAAAAACGTCACTTCAATATTCAAAGAAGAAAAAAAAAGACTGAAAATTAACTTGTGAACTCATATTTCCCATTTAATAGCCCTTAAGTAGATTAATAAACACTAGCCAACTAATATTATATGACAGTACCAAAATTACAACTTCCCTTTGTTTTCTTCTTGAATATCCTTCTGCTCTTTACTGTTCTTAATATTTCTGTGGACACTTCTTTATATGTCTGTACATATGTATATATTTTGACTTCCAAATCTTTTTATTCCCTCATCACCCCCCTCCCTGAGACAGTAAGCAAAGTGATATGTTATATATGTGCAATCATGAAAAACATTTCTATAGAAGTCACATTGTAAAAGCAGAAATAAACCAAAAGGAGAAAAAAAAAGATGAAAACCATAAAGAAAGTGAAAATATTCTGCTCTGATTCGTGTTCAAACTGCGTAAGTACTTTCTTTGGATGTGGATAGCATTTTTCATCATGACCACACCAGAACTGAAGCAAATTATTACGGGACATAACCCATTCATTCAGCTGGACTACTTAGTAACAATAGAGGTATTGACTCCTGCAAAAACCATAATAAAAGTGATATGTGCCTTTTATTTAGCAGCAAATAACTTCTTTAAATTTGGTAATTTTTCACAATTGAAAGGTAAAAACAAAAGCTTCAAGTTCAAAATTTGCAATTGTTAACTTAAATGTTTCCTAACTGCTTCAACTCAACAGTTAACTTTTCACATTTATTCTTCTATCCCATAATTCAAGTTCAATTCAATTCAACATGTATTAAAGTGCTTTCTAGGGGCCTGGCACTAAGTAGGTACTGGAGACAAAAAGGCAAAACCAAAGCAGCCTCTTCCTTCAAAGAGTTTCCATTTTTTTAATAGGTTTTTTTGGCAAGGCAAATGGGGTTAAGTGGCTTGCCCAAGGCCACACAGCTAGGTAATTATTAAGTGTCTGAGACTGGATTTGAACCCAGGTACTCCTGACTCCAGGGCTGGGTGCTTTATCCACTGCGCCACCTAGCAGCACCCAAGTTTCCATTCTTTAAACTAAATGTGACCAAATTTGATATGTTATACAGAGTATAATGAATCTAAAATTCAATGTGGTTCAGTTAGTTCATCAATGTCCAAGTCTTCAAATCTATACGTCATCAATAATTTTACAAAGAAACTAAGCAAATCATTAAAATTCTGATCTGAAGCCTCACAGAACAAAGACAGTTCTCTCAATAAGTGACTTAAGAAAAAAGCTGCTCAACTCATTATCACTTACATGTAATAATATATGGTAAACTCGGGTTTTCTTTACCTTTAGTTTTAGTCATGCTGTGAAAGGAGAAATGTTAAAACATGATTATATATTATAATCTATATTAGATTACTTGCTTGTCACAGAGGGGACAGGGAGAGGGAGAGGAGGAAGGAGAGAAAGGTGGAACTTAAAGCTTATCAAAAAAATAAATACTGAAAACTCCGTATATTTGAAAAATAAAAAACAGTTCCAAAAATAATATTACATAGCAATTCATGAGTCTCTTAACCAAGGGGTATTGACAAATAAATCTTTACTACTTACAGGACAGATAACCTAGAGTTCCCCAGAGTTATGAGTGATAATTTATTAGCAAACTCATTATTTATGGTCATAAATCTCAAAAAAAATTGAATGGAATTGTTAGAACCTTACTACTTCCATCCACCAAGCCTAACCTTGGAGGGAACAAAAGCTAGTCAGAAAGCAAAAAGTAATCTCCACCCTACCAACAATAGCACCAAGATTAAATGAAGTCACAAAGTCCCACCTCCAGAGAGAGAACTGATGTACTAAAGGGAAACATATCTTTTTCATTTTATTGTTCTTACTTTTTTTTTTTTTTAAAGGATTTTGCAAGGCAAATGGGGCTAAGTGGCTTGCCCAAGGCCACACAGCTAGGTAATTATTAAGTGTCTGAGGCTGGATTTCAAACTCAGGTACTCCTGACTCCAGGGTCGGTGCTCTATCCACTGTGCAACCTAGCCACCCTCTTGCTTTTTTTATTCAATGTGGCTAATATAGAAATATTTTGCAGGATTTCACATGTATAATAGGTATCTTATTGCTTGTCTTCTCATTGGCTGGGGAAAGTGGTTAGTGGGAGAGAATTTGCAACCCAAAATGTTAAGAAAATTAAAGTAGAATATTTATGGAAGTTTTCTTTTCAATATCCCGTAGGATTGATTTTACGCACCTATGGCAAACCTAATTCTCTCTTGGAGGAGTAAGCTGCAGGTTTCAATCACAATTTCAAGCACCAGGTGATCTTCAACATGTCTTATAGAGAAGTATGGCCCTAGTAGATAAAAAAAGTTTTTCCCTATGGCGCGGTGTCAAGAGCACTAAACCTTAGAATGAGTAGATGCTGGTGAAGAAAGGTACAATAAATATTGTTTTTAATATATTCTGGAAGGGAAAAAGACTGAAAGAAGAAGAAAGTGACCCTTCAGGATAGATTAGACACAGATAATAGAAGACAGTGAAGACAATAGTCAGTGTTTATTTTGTTTCTTGTCTTCTACACTAAAGAAGAATGTTTTTATGTAATGGAAAAGACAGAAAGAATAAAGGGGAGGTGAACCAAAGATTAGAGACAAATTAAGAGACAAATATCTAACTGCAACTAATGAATTTGTGTTACATGTCATTGGTTAAGTCACTAGATTAGTGATCTAGAGAATTTGGGAGCAGCGGAGAGAAACCACTAAACCAAAGGGCAAATGTTTACCTCAGTTTTTAAAAAGAAGAAGAGGATGAAATCTAAAAAATATGGGCCAGTGAGCTAGACTTGGCAAAATTCTAGAATGTTTTATCAAAGAGATGATTAGGAAATGATAACCATAAAAAGTCAGTAGAGATTCATTTATAATAGGCCAGGCCAGACTAAAAGCTCACTTCTATTTTTGACAGATGCTACTTTTGTGAAAAAGTACGTAATAGGAGAGTACAATACCACAGATTTAGTTGCATGACCAATCAATCATTAAAACAGTTTAATGTCAATTTGAAAAATGGGCATCAAGAGAATGCCTCATAGATTTCTGCTTGGCCCTAATATTTTTTTTTAAAGATTTTATTTCAGTTTTACAATTTTCCCCCCAAACTTACTTCCCTCCCCCCACCCCCCAGCCCTAATATTTTTATCAATGACTTAAAGCTAGGTATAAATAGAATACTTCTCGGATGTGGAGGAAACCCACAGTTGAGGGATGGCTACTATGAGAAAGGACAGGATCCCCAGAGATCCTGACATTCTGGAACATGAATAAGTGTTTAATAAATGCTTGATGATAGACTGAGGATGCCTAATCTGTAATAAAGGCAAATAGGTAAAAAGCAAGTTAAAATGAAATATATTTAACTTAATTAATGATGTTCCTGGTCTTGCTGAATCTACATAGGATAGAAGGGGGAGAAGAGGAAGGGTTTTCTTCAACCTGGGTTCACAATCTAGGTTCTAAAGACATCATGTAATTGTAATCCTGTATTTACTGAAGAGGAGCAAAGAAAGATCACACAGGCAAGGAAGAGGCAGAGTTGCACTCTGCTCCTCTGACCCAAATTCAGAGCTCTTTCCCCTGCATCACACTGTCTGAAAGTGAGTTGTCCTGACATCTGGCCAAAATGAAGCCAGAAGAAAGCAGCTTTTGGAAACTTAGCAAAAAAAAGAGCAAAAACCAAGGGCTCCAAGAGGAAACGGACCACAAGGAAACCCATGCTGAATTCATGCCAAGTTGGGCAGGAGCTCAGGGACAGGTGTTTACTGTCTTCTAACAGTAGGAAGGATATGAAGGAAGAAGCACAGAAGGCATACAGATAAAGGAAAGGACCCACACATTAGGACGAGACTCAAGACACTAGAGATGGCAGATCTATTTACCACCACTACCTTCACTAGGGCAGTTAGGTGGCACAAAGCATAGTCATATACCTGGTCTTAGTTCAAATCCAGACTGAGACAGCCTACAAGCTGTGTGACCCTGGGCAAGTCACCTCACCCTGTTTGCCTCAGTTTCTCATCTCTAAAATGAACTGGAAAAGGAAATGGCAAACCACTCCAGTATCTTTGCTAAGAAAATCCCAAATGGGGTCACAGAGTTGGATAAGACCAAAACAAATGAACAACATCAAATTATCCAGAAGTCTGCAATCAAATTGGTGAAGGACAATGAATTCATGCCACATGAAATTTGAAAGAACTGGAATAATTAGCATGGAGAAAACTAAAGAAGAAAAACTATGTTCAAGTACTGGAGGAAAGCGTGTGTAGAGAAAAAGACCAAAAGGAAGCAGCATTAGAATAAAACTTGTACTTAGTCCCAGAGAGAAGAACTAAGAGCATTTCAGTTTAATCTGATAAATTTCCTAACAAAAAGTGGTATGGACTGCTTTGAGAGGCAGAGTTCTTCCTCATTTGAGAATGTTAAAGGTCAACATGTGTGAAGAATGAGAAGGAAATGGAGCACTAGCCAATGTTTTAGAACAAAGCCAAGTCTAGACTGGCTGGATCGATAGTAATGATGTCAACCTGAGTCTGTTTCTTCAACCTTCAAATGAGGGGGTTGGACCAGATGGTCCCCGAGGTCCCTTCCTGACCAGGCCACTCTCCTTCCCAATAAACTCTGGTGACTCTTTATTACTCCCAGATCAAATATGTAATCTTCTATTGGGCTCTGACAGCTCTTCCCAACCAGGCTCCTTTCTACCCTTCCAGTCTTCTTAAACTTAATTACCTTCCACACACTCTTCTATCTACCAAAACTGGTCTTCCTGCTAGTCTTCAAATTTGTAACACCATTTCTCAACTCATGCTTTTCACTGGCAGTCCTCCGTACCTATCACACTATCCCTCTTCTTAAATCCCACCTATTACAAGGGTGCACACTCCACTGCTACTGTCTTCCCAGTGATTATTTCCCATATATTATATATTTCCCATATATATTTCCCATTATTATATAATAACAATAGATGATATTGGTGATGAAGTTGTTGACTTGTTACCCTCTGCCCCATTAAGACGTGAGGGTCCTTTAAGATAGAAAACTCTTTCCCTCCCTTCTGGAACACAGCTAAGTGATTAATAAAATTCTTGTTGATTGACAGATATATGATTTTATGATCCTAAATCCTATTCTTCTGCAATTATAGGAATACAAACACCTTTCTCTTTCTGAATGATATGGTTTTATCATTTCTGACTAGTTGTAGTTCTAAGCAGCATATACTTTTCTGACTGTAACTGGACCAATGGGTCAATCTGAGTATCAATGACATCAAAAAGGGGCATCTTTTAGACACTGTCCAAGCAGAACATGATCAAATAAAACTTACCAATCTTCTATCTGAAGATTAACTTTCTATAAATTTCATTAAAGTGAGGGGCCTTAAAGATAGTTTTATTTTCAATTTGAATTCCAGGTTCTTTTATGGAGAAATCAGTCCTATGGAAAACTTTGTGCCCACAAATGTTTTCGGGCAAAGCATCTCCAGTGACCATTCACACAAGAGTTTAAGAAGAACCATTCCTCCTTTCTAAGGAAAATAGGCTTTGTGGGGCAGTTAGGTGATGCAGTGGATAGAGCACCAGCCCTGGAGTCTGGAGAACCTGAATTCAAATCCAGCCTCAGACATTTAATAATTGCCAAGCTGTGTGACCTTGGACAAGTTACTTAACCCCATTGCCTTAAATAAAATTTCAAAAAAAGAAAACAAAAGAAAATCTTCCATCTCCTTCTGTACTCAATTTCTGTCCAGAATATCTGAACTCCTCCCTCTTTGTTCTCACTAGCCTCACACATCCAAATCAGCTGCCAAATGCTGTCATTTCTATCTCTATAATACTTCCACTCTAATTCAGGATCTCCTCTCCTCTTGGAAAATCATGATTTTTAAAAAATGTTTATTTATTTTATATTATTACAATAATCTTATTATGAGAATAATCATAAATCGCCTCCCCCCCCCCAAAAAAGGTGAGAAACCTCAAGAATAGTAAGAGAGAAAAAAAGTATATTTCAGTCTGTGTTCAGATGCCAATGACTCTCTGGGATGAGTTGCCTTCCCCATTACAGCCACCAGAGAAGTTGTTTCAATATTTTTCCACAGTTGCTATTACTAGCTGTATTTCCCTCCACTCTATTGCTCCCCACTCTCCTCTATTCCATTTTCTCTCTCCTTTCATCCTGTCCCTGTCCAAAAGTGTGTTGTGTCTGCGTACCCTCTCCCACAATCTTCCCTCTCTTCTACCACCTACTCCCTCCCCCTTCCTTCCCCCCATTCTCCCTTATCCCAACCCTTTCCTCTCATTTTTCTCTAGGGTAAGATAGATTTTCTCGCCCTATTAAGTATGTATGTTATTTCCTCTCTGAGCCATTTCTAATGAGCTTGAAGGCTCTCTCATTCCCCCTCAACTTCTCCATTTCCACTCCACTGTTAAAGCTTCCTCTTGACTCTTATGTGAAATATCTTAGCCCCTTCTTCCTCCTTCCAGTACTTTCCTTTATCATCCATTGACTCCATCTTATTATTACTATATTATCCCATTATAGTCAGCTCCCTCCTGTGCCTTGTCCATATTTGCTCCTTCTCACTGCTCTTATAAATGAGAAGGTTCATGAGTTATCAGTATCTTCTTTGGAAAATTATTTTACCAGTTTCTTAATAGTCTCCCTTCACCAAGGCTTACCACAATTCATCATCCAAACAAGTATCATTTTCCTAAAGCATTGGTCAGACCATGGTCCTATCGAACTCAATCCACTTCAGTGGCCACAGAATAGCTCTAGAGCAAAAGTAAAAACTTCTGTTATTTAAAGTCCTTCACAATTTGTGGTGGAAAGGAAGGAGGGTACAGTGAAAAGGGGAACAGATCTCCCTCTCCATCTCCATCGCATCTATTATGGGTCAGACTCAACACTCAATGCTTTGGAGAATTTGATCTCCTGTGATCCTCACAACAGCCCTGGGAGACAGATGCTCTTAAGAGATCCAATTTATAATTGAGGAAACTGAGACAAACAGAGATTAAGAGACTTGTCCAAGGTCACACAGCTAGGAAATGTCTACAGATAGATCTGAATTCAACTCTTCCTAACTCCAGGTCCAACTTTCTACCCATTGTGCCTCCTGAATCTGCCTTTCCAGTCTTATTCAACATGGTCCAATCAAACTGGACTTCTCCCACAGCACTCCACATCCCACCTTGATGCCTTGGCACCATCTGGATCCTATGCCTGGAACTCACTCTTAGATCCTTCCTTCCTTTCAAGATTCAAAATGTCACCCTCTGAGGGAGGTTTCCCAGAATCACCTTCTATCTCCTTTGTATGTAAACATCTCTGCCAGGTTATTGTAAACTCCCTGAGAGCAAGATTCACCTTTGCCTCTGAATCCTTAGGGTCTAGTAAAAAAAAAAAAAAAAAAAAAAAAGAGCACACAAGTTCTCACTTTCAACAAACACAGAATTCCAATAATTTGCCAAAAGTCAAAACATCTAGCACTACAAAAAGAGTCCAATGGATATGTTATCTGTGCCCCCTTCTAACTTTCCAAGTTCCAATCCTATCTAATAAATAATAATAATAATAATAATACCACTTACACAGTGCTTTAAGGTTTGTGAAATGCTTTACACGTTTATGCTATTTCATTATCTTAACTATGATCCTAGAAAACAGATCCTGTCATTATCCTTGTTTTAGATGAGGAAGCAGAGACACAGGAATCCAGTCAGTGAGTATCTGAAGCAAGACTTCAACCTAAGGCTTTGTGATTCCAAGTCTAGTCCTCAATTTGCAGCCCCACTGAGTTGCGTCTTGTAAGGGAGTCATGCCTCAGTCTCTTTCTCTCCCAGATACCTGAGTCGTTCCAGAACAGAAGGTCTCTGAGATCATCCAGTGCAACCACCTGAGCCCCAAAGCAATGACCCGGGCCAGACCGCACCCTGTGTGAATAGGCACAGCACCAAGGAGACTGAGATTTACTAGCTCACACCACCATGCTCTCCGACTGCTGTCTACGGAGTCACTCAAGTTCCCAAGGAGCACTGCAGGAGAGCACACTGGAAAGCACTGGCTCCCATCCCAAAGTGCCCTGGGCTCCAAAGGGAAGAGCTCTGCCACTTTCTGTTTACTGGGAGACATTTAATATTCTGCACTCAATTCTGAAAGAAACTAAAAGCTAAAGTCATCCAAATAGCCTTTGTGTATCTTTAGTTTTGTTCATGGGAAGGGAGAAAAAAGTCTTTACTGCTGATTCCGCAGGTTCTTTTGTCTGATCAGTCAATGGCTAGTACATGACCCCAAGGGTTGCCAAGAAAATAACAAGCAGAGTCACCATCCAATCCTAGGTGCTGCACCTTCCATGGGGCACCCTTCTGAACATCCTCTCTGGTTTTTATACCCCATTGGTCACTTTGGGGTGGGTTTAACTATGGAGTTGCCTGCCATTCTTTGGGAAGTTACAAATAAAATTGAGGAAAAGAGAAAGCCAAACTATCATAAGACCAGTTTTCTTGCTTTCTTGTGCTCATCAAAAATACAAACAAAAACAAAGGTTTCGATTACTGAATGAGGAAGAAATAGTAAAGGACAGTTTGAGGGGATTCTGAAGGGCACAGCCAGCCAGGCACCCATCCAGGGTTTCAAAGATTCAATCACATTCTTGGGAGCCCTTCCTGGTGAGTCCTATCAAATTGCTCTCCTGCTATTTCCTGTTAGGGAGAATGTCCTGGAATGTACTAAAAAACTGCTCTTACCCTAGCCTAGACTTCTAGTAAAGTGCTCCCCAGGTACAGTAGTTGAGGAGAGGTGTTAAGATGGCACGTGAAGAGAGACAGGAGCTGGTCAAGGAGGAAGAGTAGACGCAACAGGGCCAGCACCAATAATATGGAAGCCAAGGGAGAAACAAAGAAACTGGAGCAAACTGGAGCAAAAGCTCAGTCTGGAAGGAGACTCATCCAGGCTTGGCTTCTTAGTCTTTAAAAAAAGAGACTGAAACCTAGGGTTATAGGGAAAGAAGGCAACTTCACCCAGAAGCGGCAGTGCCCAGGAGCACCTTTCCAAGAACAGAGTATAAAATCTCCACAAGATTTGCATCCTGTTGCATCACCCAGGCTACCAGGGCTCATTTCTCAATCTCCAGAAAAAGTGACTGGGACCATGAGGCTCAAGTAGAAAGTGGAGGAGGCCAGATGTCGATGTCATTTCAGAACACAGCATGCTGGAAGCTCTGGGCTTCTACCCCTACAACAATGTCATCTGGAAGGACTGAAATGTTTCTAGACCCCCCCCCCAAATCTTTCTAAATGAAATCCATCAGAAATAAACCTTGAACTGATCTAACATCCAGCCCATCAGGAATTAACTGGCAGACCAGTCTCTAAAGTTGGCATGGGGGACCAGGATTACCTACCTCTGTAATTCCTTTCTTCAAACTTTTGTAAACTACCCTTTACCCTACCACAACCCCAGCAAATCAAAAAAAAAAAAAAAAAAATACATCCAATGGCCAGCAGGGGAAGTAGAATCAAGATGGGAGAGGAAAGACAGATACTCACCTGAGTTTTCTCCCAAACAATTTCAAAAACCTTTAATATTTCAAAAACAAAAATAATGTCAGCAAAACCCACAAAAGAATGGGGTGAAATAATTTTCCAGTTCAAAACAACTTCAAAGATCTGGAATAAGGGTCACAGTCCACCACAAGCCAGCAAACCAGCATAGGCCTTGGGGGTGAGACCTCTCAGTACAACTGACAACCACTTAGAAGGAAATTTCAGGGACCCCCTTAGGTGGCCCAGACACAGGACTCTGTTGCCCTGTCCATACCTGGGTCTCAGTCCCAGAGCCAGGGAGAGCACGAACCCACCACAGATTGCCACTGCAGAGGAGCTGGGTCACTGGTAGAGGTGTTTCAGGCTGGAAAAGAGCGTTTGGGTTCACTCAGACTAGAATACAAGCCAGGAAAAGAGTAAACTTATTTCTTCTTAGATCACAACCACCTTAGAAATACTGAAGACCTACAGATTCCCAGAATTATCTCAGAAAATACCCCTAATTGCTAAACCCCTAAAGCTTGGCACAGTGGTCCCTGACATTCTAGAAACCATTTTAAACATAAAGTCAAGAAATAACCTGGAAAAATGAGCACACAGCAGAAAAAAAATCCTGACTATAGAAATTAGTATAATGATAGGAAAGATCAAAACACAAACTCAAAAGAAAACAACAAAGTCAAAACTGCTAAAAAAAATCTCAAAGAAAAATATGAAAATATGAATTTGTCTCAGGCCAGGAAGAACTCAAAATGGACTTTAAACATCAAGTTAAGAGTAGTAGAGAAAAAACTGGGAAGAGAAATGAGAATGATGCAAGAAATCAAAAAAAAGAGTCAATAGTTTGGTAACAGAAGCACAAAAAAATGAAGAAAATAATACCTTAAAAAAAAAGAATAGGTCAAATTATAAAAGAGGTACAAAACTCCAATGAGGAGAAGAATACCAAAATATTGAGGCATCACAGCCAAGATAACACAAGATTTAGCTTTTTCTAAATTAAAGGAATGGAGGGCTTAGAATATGATGCTCCTGAGGACAAAAGATTACCAAAAATCACTAACCCAGCAAAAGTGAGCATAATCTTTAGTGAGAAAAATAGAAAATAAAGGAAACAGGATTTTCAAGCATTTCTGATGAAAATACCAGAGCAGAATAGAAAATCTGACTTTCAATTACAAGACTCAAGAAAATCATTAAAAGATGAATAGGTAAGAGAAATCATAAGAACTTCAATAAGATTAAACTGTTCATATTCCTATATCAAAAAATGATACTTGTAATTCTTAAAAACAGTCTCTTTATTAGGGCAGTTAGAAGGAGCATACATAGAGAACATGGGTAAGATTTGAATATGAGGGATGATTATCTTTTAAAAAGGGGGGGGGCAGGAGTACCTGAGTTCAAATCTGGCCTCAGACACTTAATAATTACCTAGCTGTGTGGCCTTGGGCAAGCCATTTAACCCCAATTGCCTTGCAAAAACCTAAAAAAAAAAAAAAAAAAAAAAAAAAGGAAATAGGGGCAGCTAGGTGGCACAATAGATAGAGCACCAGCCTGGAGTCAGGAGGACCTGAATTCAAATCAAGCCTCATTCACTTGATACTTACTAGCTATGTTACCTTAGAGAAATCACTTAATCCCACTGCTTCACCTAAATAAATCAACCAAAAAAAAATAAAATAAAAATAAATTCCCTAAGAAAAAATCCCCAGGCCAAATAGATTTCCAAGAAAATTCTCCCAAACACTTAAGGAACAATTAATTCCAATTCTATAAACACTATTTTTTTTTGGTTTTTTTGCAAGGCAAATGGGGTTAAGTGGCTTGCCCAAGGCCACTAGGCTAGGTAATTATTAAGTGTCTGAGACCAGATTTGAACCCAGGTACTCCTGACTCCAGGGCCAGTGCTTTATCTACTGCACCACCTAGCCGCCCCCATAAACACTATTTTTAAAAAATCAAAGAAGAAATTCTGCCAGATTCCTTTTACAACATTAGTATGGTGCTGATACCTAAACCAGGAAGAGTCAAAAGAGAAAAAGAAATTACAAGTTACAACCTGGATAATACACCATGATCCAGTAGGACTTATACCAGGTCAGCAGGGATTGTTCAATATAAGGAAAATAATCAACATAACTGATCATAAAAATAAAAATATTAACAAAAGGCTTATGATTATAGATACTGAAAAAGCTTTTGACAAAATATAACATCTATTCCTATTAAAAACATGGGAGGGGGTGGGGGGAAGTAAGATTGGGGGGGAAATTGTAAAATTCAAAATAAATAAAACCTCTAATTTAAAAAACACTAGACACCATAGGAATAAATGGAGTTTTCCTTAAAATGATAAGCAAAGTCTAAAACTATCAATAAGTATTAAATGTAATGGGAATAAACTAGCAGCATTTCCAATACAATCAGGAGTGAAACAAGGATGCCCATTATCACCACTACTATTCAATACTGTATCAGAAATGTTAGTTTTAGCAATAAGAGCAAAAAAAATTGAAAAAAATAAGAATAGGAAAGGAGGAAAGGCAAACTTTCACTCTTTGCAGACCATATGATGATATAATTAGAGAACACTAAAAAAAACTACAAAACTACTTGAAACAATTAACTTTAGCAAAGTGGCAGGATATAAAATGAACCCACATAAATCATCAGTATTTTTATAAAAGATCAATAAAGCACAAGAACAAGAGAAAGAAAAATTCCATTTAAAGTAACTGTAGACAAATGAAAACTTGGAAATCTATGTTTCCCAAGTCCAATTCAGAAATCATATATGTATGTATATATATATGTATATATATATATATATATACATATACACACACACACAATTCCAAAATATTTTTCATACAAATAAAGTCAGATTTAAACAACTGAAAAAATGTCAATTGCTCATAGTTAGACCAAGCTAATAAAATAAAAATTACAATTCTACCCAAATCAAATTACTTATTCAGTGTCCAATCAAACTACCAAAAAACTTTTACAGAGCTAGAAAAATTGTAACAAAATTCATCTGGAGCAAAAAAGGTCAAGAATAACAAGGGAATTGATTAAAAAAAAATTATACAAGGGGCAGCTAGGTGGTGCAGTAGATAGAGCACTGGCCCTGGAGTCAGGAGTACCTGAGTTTAAATCCAGCCTCAGACACTTAATAATTGTGTGGCCTTGGACAAGCCCCTTAACCCCATCTGCCTTACAAAAATCTAACAAAAAAAAAAATTATACAAAGCAAGATGGTCTAGTTGTACCAGATCTAAAATTAAATTATAAAGCAGCAGTCATCCAAACTGGTTAAGTTTTGCATTGTAAGAAAGTACTGGCTAAGAAATGCAGAAATGGATCAGTAGACTGGATTAGAAGAGTAGGTATTTAAAAAAGTAGTAAATGGAGGAGCAGCTAGGTGGCTAGCTAGGTGGTGTAGTGGATAGAGCACCGGCCCTGGAGTCAGGAGTACCTGGGTTCAAATCCGGTCTCAGACACTTAATAACGACCTAGCCATGTGGCCTTGGGCAAGCCACTTAACTCCATTGCCTAGCAAAAACCTAAAGAAAAAAAAAGTAGTAAATGACTACAGTAATCTGTTTGATAAACTCAAAGACATCAGCCTCTGGGATAAGAAGTCACTATCTGACAAAAACTACTAGGAAAACTGGAAACTAGTATGGCAAAAATTGGGCACAGACTCACACTCTACACCAAAATCAAGTCAAAATAAATACAGAATTTAGACTTAAGAGAGTGATATCACAAACCAATTAAGAGAACAAGAAATAGGGCAGCTAGGTGAAGCAATGGATGGAGCACTGGTCCTGGAGTCAGGAAAACCTGAGTTTAAGTCTGGCCTCAGACACTTAATACTTAGTTATGTGATCTGAAGTCCCTTAACTGCTTTGAAAAAATAAAACAACAACCACAAAAAACAAAGAGATCAAGAAATATTCTCTGTTGGATCTATGGAAAGGGGTGAAGTTTATGATCAAAGAAGAAAAAGGGAACATTATGAATTGCAAAATGAATGATCTCAACTATATTAAATTAAAAAGGTTTTGTATAAATAAAATCAATGCAGCCACCAAGATGAAAAGGAATGCAGAAAGATGAGAAACAATTTTCACATCTAATGTTTCTGATGATTCATTTATAAAAATATAAAGAACTAAAATCAAATTTATAAGATTACAAATCATTCTCCAACTGATAAGTGATTAAAGGATATGAATTAGCAGTTTTCAGATGAACAAATTAAAGCTATCTATTGTCATACAAGAAAACTGCTCCAAATCATTAAAGATTAGAGAAATGCAAATTAAAACAACTCTGAGTTACTAACTCACATCTATCAGATTGGGTATGATATCAAAAAAGGAAAATGACCAATGTTGAAGAAAAAATAGGATATTGGAACACTAATGCACTGTTGCTGGAGTTCTCAACTGACCCAACCAATCTGAAGCACATTTGAAACTGGGCCCAAGGGACAATGAAACTGTGCAATAGCAACACTAGGCTTATATCCCAAAGACATCATAAAAAAGAATAGGAAAAGACCGACATGTACAAAAATATTTATAGCAGCTTTTCTGCAGTTGCAAAGAACTGGAAATTGAAGAGATGCCCTTCAACTGGGGAATGGCTGAACAAGTCGTGGTGTATGAATATTATAGATTACAACTGTTCTCTAAGAAATCATGATAGGCCAGACTTTAGAGAAGCTTGGAAAGACTTACATGATCTGATGCTGAGTGAAGTGAGTAACCTATATCAAATTGCCTGACTACTCAAAGAGAAAATGGGAGAAGAAAAGAATACAAAACTCAAAATTTTAAACTAATTTTTAAAAGTGTTTTTAGATGAAATTGGGAAAATTATTTTTTTAAATCTTAAAAGGGAAGGCCAGTAACCATTTTCCCACTAATTAAAATTTTTAAAGTAGTAGGTCACATCTCTGAAACTAGCAGGAACTAGAACCAATGGTACTTGAACAGGAGTCTCTTCTTACAATATTCCCAATAAATATCCTCCCTTTGAAAATATTCAATCAAGAAGAATGATCTGGAAGGAGGTGACCTTTTCCCTTTTGCAGGTCTACTACCTAGGAAGCCAAACATGCCCCTTGGTATTTTTAGCTCTATCCCAGATAATAGAGGGCTGGGGCTGGCGTCAAGGGTCTGTTTTCAAACCTGGCCTCCCATACCTACTAGCCAAGTCACCATCATATAAATTAACTGTGTATTGTAGGTCTGAGGCCACATCTGAACTCAGTTCTTGACTCCAGGCACCGACACGCCTAGCTGCCTGGTGGCGGTGCCCATAGTAGTAGCAGTAGCAACAGCACTCATGTCTGGATTCCACTGGGCCCCAGAGGTAGAGTTCTATCTGTGGTCCATCTCATGGAAGTCAGCTTGCTTTCAAAGAAGACCGAGAAATGCAACACGAAAGCCTCAACATTTCTAATTCTCAGAACCATTCCTTCCTCTCTAGCTCCTCTGAAAAGGTGTCTCTAGGCCTTCCTTCACTTCTCCATCTTTGCCCAATGCGCTCTGCGTCCTCACCAGTCTTCAGCTCTCCCTTTCCACTGCTTTCTGGTTATTCGCCTACAAACATCTTCAGATGTCAATCTGAAAGAAAGTCAACTGGTTCCCTTTCACAGACAAGTCTGTTGCAAAATCTGTCCACGCTTAGTGGCCCGGCACTTCCTGGCCAGCCCGTCCTCAATCCCTCGCACCCCGCTTTGAATCTGAATATCCCCAGGAACTCGCAAAGGCCACCCATGGGATCCCCCCTTCCCCTAGGCCCCGACCTCGGGCAGCGTGTGACAAGGATGAAGGCCCCCTTCTCTGTGTCCCCGTCCCCCCAGGCTGTGCCAGGCTTGCCAGCGGAGGCTGGTCGTTCCCTTGGCAGCTCCCTGTGCCAGCGGCAGCCACACGGCGCCCCCATACGGGGCCGACAGCGCTGCGGGCCCGGGACCCCCGCCCCTGGGTCTGTTGTGCAGCCTCGCCCGGTGTTTCTGGGGGCCTGGCCGTGGGCCCAGGCCGCCTGGCCGGTCCCTGCCCGCCGCCGGGCCTCCCTCGGGGGCACAGAGCGCCCCAGCCGGGTGCCTGGGCACGGGCCCCCAGGGGCCTCCCTTGCAGGAGGCGCGGCCGGGTCCTTGGGGCCCCCGGGGGGCTCCGGGCCAGGCCCAGCCTCAGGCCTGCTTCGTCCCGGGGGTCTCCTGGGGGGTCCGGCCGAGCGCGGCCAGGAGGCCATGGGAGCCCCCGGCCCTTGCCTCGAGCACCAGCGGGGGGGGGGGGCCCGGGGGGCTTCCGGCCGAGCCGCTCGTGTAGGGGCCGGTTCACGGCCAAGGGCGGGGGCCGGGCGGGGGCCGGGCCCGGAGGGGGGCGCCGGGGGCGGGGCGGGGGCCGCGGCTCCGGCGCCGCCCCTCCTCCCGGCCCCTTCGCGGCGCCGCGCCGTGGGGGAGGGGAGGGGGTCGGGAGCGGGCCCGGGGGCCCCTCGGCCCCGCGCCCCGGCCCGGCCCGGCCCGGCCCGGCCCGGCCCGGCCCGGCCCGGCCCGGCCCCGCGGACTCACCAGCCGAGCGGCGGCGCCTCGGGCCCGGCCCAGCTGCTCCGGACGCGGCCGCGGGAGCTCCCGAGCCAAACACCGCGAGAGCCGGGCGCGCGTCCGCCAGGCGGGGGCGCGCGCGTCCGAGGCCACGCCCCGAGCGCTCTGCGGCGGCGCCGCCCCGCCCCCGGCTCCGGGGCGGGGGCGGGGCGGGGCGGGCCCCGGGATGGGGGGCGGGGCCGAGCCCTGCGGCTACCGCCCCGAGCCGGGCCATCTCCGCGGCTTCTCCGGCCCCCCATGTCGGGGCAGGAGGCGGGCCGGGGGCCCGGGGGGGGGGGGGGGGGGGCAGGTGCGCGTCCCCGTGCGCGTCCCCGTGCGCGTCCCCGTGCGCGTCCCCCTCGCGCGGGGCGGGGGCGGGAGCGGAGGCTCGGCCCGGGAGAAGCGCCGCCTTGCGGGGGGGGGGGCGCAGCCCGGAGGCCGCCGGCCCTGAGTTCAGATGCGGCGCGGGACGCGTCCTTGGCCGAGTCACGGGAGCCCCGCGCCCCGCACACACTAAGAGGTGACTGGCAAGGGGAGCCCTGGGCCGCCGCGGGGTGAGGACGGAGCCGGGCACAGAAGGGGGGTCGCGGCGAGCCGAGCGGGCGCCGGAAGGACGCCGCCCCCGACCCTCGAGTGCAAAGTGGGGAAGGGCTGCGAGGAGCCGCGGGAGCCGCAGCCCGGACAGCAGGGCGGCCGGGGCCGGCTTGTCCCCGGACAGCGTGGCCAGGGCCGGCTTGTCCCCGGACAGCGCGCCGGGCCGGGCCGGCCTGTGCCGAGGGGGGCGCGAGGAGCCGCGGGACAGCCCGGGCAGCAGGCAGCAGGGCGGCCGGGGCCGGCTTGTCCCCGCCCAGCGCGCCGGGCCGGGCCGGGCCGGGCCGGGCCGGGCCGGGCCAGAGACACGGCCGGGGCGCGCGGAACAGGAGCCGCTAAAGGCCCGCGCAGAGCCGCGTGCAGCTGCATGAAAGCCTCATTTGTAAACGGAGAGAAAGCGGACTCAAATCTATAAGAACACAAGGCATTCCAATTGAGAAAGGGTCACAGAACGAGAACAGGCGATCCCTAGTCACGCAGAGGTGCTCCAAGCCACTGTTTATTAGAGAAATACCCACTAAAACAGCTCGGAGGGACCACCGCACACCTATGTGACAAAAAAGGCAAATCAATGAATCAGTGCTGGAGGGACATGAATGGCGCCTGCTGGAACTGTGAACTGCTGCAGCCTTTCTGGAGAGCAATTTCAAACTATGCCTAAAAGGCCTGCCTTTGCTCCAGCAATACCACTACAAGGTCTATATTCCGAAATAATCATAAAGAGGGGGGAAAGATCCACCCGTACAAAAACTATTTATAGCAGCCTGTTTGGTCCTAAGAGATCAGAACCACAGAACCTTTATTATGACATCCTTTAAGACCCAGCCCAGGGGACACTTCTTCCAAGAAGTCTTTCCTAATAACCCCAGATTTGAATGCTATCTCTCTCTGAAAATCAAACTGTAAGTCAGGATTTGGGAGAGGGAGCCTCTGGTAGGAATGGACAGTGGCCAGTGAGAGTCCTGGCATGAGAGGATAGCCATGGCACTGTGTTCAGTCCTTTATTTATCTGTATAAACGTTGTTGAACAGAGATTTCAGTAGTCATTGGGAAATATTTCACAAAAGAAATGAAGATACAATACAACAGAGAAACTGTTCGTTGTTGGTTATTTATGTCAATATGCCACTTCGGAGATTCATTTGAATTTGACACCATTGTTGTAAAATGATGGGTTGACAGAGAGAAGAGAAACAGTTGGGTACATAAATTCATCTTAGCCAATAGCCAAGTAGGCGGGGAAGGATGGAGAATAGATTAAGGGAAACAGTAGTTAGAGCCAAAATAAGATTTTTAAAGAGAGAAGAGGTTAAAAGGAATAAGTATAATCAAATAAGATGGAGAAAAATACAAAATTAACAATCATAACTCTGAATGGGTAGAATGAACTCATAAGTTATTGAATGAATTATATCCTATTTATAAGAAATGCACATGGAGCGACTAGGTGGCACAGTGGATAGAGCACCTGCCCTGGAGTCAGGAGTACCTGAGTTCAAATCCCAGCTGAGACACTTCATAATGACCTAGCTGTGTGGCCTTGGGCAAGCCACTTAACCCCATTTGCCTTGCAAAAACCTTAAAAAAAAAAAAAAAGAAATGCACATGAAAAAGAAACATACATGTAGAATTAAAACAGGGTTGGAGCAAAACCTATTAAGCTTCAGCTGAAGTTTTTAAAAAGCAGTAATGGTAATCATAATCTGAATAAGAATAAATCTGATTTTAAAAGATAGTGAAATTACATTTTATTAAAAGGTACCATTGAAAGTGAATTAATATAGATAATGAACATATATCAGTAACACCAAATTCTTTAAAGGAAATATTGAATTACTAACAAGAGGAAATACAAAGATAATTTGTACTAGTAGGGAATTCAGTTGACTCCTCTTAGACTTTGATAAATCCAACCATAAAATAAATAAAAAAAGAAGTTAAGGACATGAATAGAATTTTAGAAAAGTGGGATGTGAGAGGCCTCTGGATGATATTGAATAGGAAGAAAAAAAAAGAGTATCCTTATTCTCAGATGTACATGGAACCTTCTCCAAAATATGTCCTATTTTAGGAAATAAAAACCACAGAAATGCATAAAAGTAAAAATATTATATGCACCTTTTTGGAACCACAATATAATAGAAATAACAGTCAATAAAAGACTTTTTAAAGAATAGATTAAAATTAACCGAAAACTAAATAGCTTAATCCTAAAGAATGGATAAATTAAAAAACAAATCATAGACATAAGCAACAATTTCATTAACAATGACAACACAGCAGTATCATATCAAATTTGCTTTTATAATGAATATAGAAAGAAAAGAATGTGGAACAAAGACTAAAATAAAATTGAATTTTTAGATAACTGCCTGTTCATTTCCTTTGAGTATCCATTATTGTGGAATGGTTCTTATTCATGTAAATTTGAATCCTAGAAATGACTTTTATAATATATTTCCTACAGAAGTTTGCAGAAGTTAAATAATTTTCTATAGATTGGAACACTTGATCCCATTTGAACAGATTATTTTAGTGTTGTAGGGCAATATCTTAACACTTTGTGATGGTATTTTGTAACAACATCAACTGATATCCCTCTTTTATGCTCTAGATCTGGTCTGGTAAGGATGACTTCATCACTCCCATTATTTCTATTTCTCTTCAGAACTCTCACTGTTGTTATTTCTAATCCCAGAAGCTGCAGCTTTAATGGAGGATTTACTAGACACAAAAGCAACCAACCAAAGCTTGGCCATGGGGGACAGGTCATTTCATGGACCCTCTGCTTTCGTCACTACTGTGTTTTCCACAGTTAGTAAGTAATGAGTCACAGAAACAATCAGCTTCATCCTTGGACTGATCCCAGAGATTATCAGCATAATTGCATGCATTGCATCTTAAGCCTGGAATTTGTTTGAGTCTAAACATAAATGGAAGGAGGAATTTGAAGGAATTCCCAGAGATCTACTGGAAATAGTTCATTGGGAAGCACTCAAACTTAATCCACTATTCAGAGCACAAATCAGAACATGGATAGCGAAGGTTGCTGAGTCAGTGTGGAAAGCTGAGAGATTCTGAAGAGAAACAGTTCCAAGTCCTTCAAAGGGGATAGAATAAAGGATGGAAGTGAAGATGGGAGGAGTGATACTTCCCCCCCAAGGGTTATAAAGGATTACCTTATCTTTATGAAGACTGAAAAGTAAGAGAAGAGACCAGGTTATAATGGAGCCGCATCCAAGATCTCTGTGTCCTGGAGTCCACCAACAGTTAGGTTTGTCCAAGTTACTTTGATTCTAAAGTCAAGAATTCTTTGGAGATAATTTCAGGTAAATATACTGCCCTATTTCTCTCTTCCTGGCCTAGCCAATTCCTTTTCCTGTGTCTGAGTTGGTAGCCCAGGAAACTAATCAAAAAATAGAATCTGAGGGTGGAAGAAACTACATGGACCTTGTCCCAAAAAAAGAACCAGAGAGGAAACAGGTGGGTTAGTTTTACAAGCTGGTGAACAGGAGATATGGACACAAAGACCACAGGTCTACATGTCTCCTTTTGATTAAAAACAGATGCTATGAGGCAGCTAGGTGGCGCAATGGATAGAGAACCAGCCCTGGAGTCAGGAGGACCTGAGTTCAAATTCTGTTTCAGACACTTAATAATTGCCCAGCTGTGTGGCCTTGGGCAAGTCACTTAACCTCATTGTGTTAAATTTAAAAAAAATTTATAAACTGATGCGATCCCCCCTCTCCTCAGGTTTCATGCTTAGACCATCTTTTCACTACTCTGTCTCAACTAAAGGATTTGTTCTTTCTTTTCATCATTGTCTTTTAGACCTCTCTCATATACTTATTTTTATTTTCATTATGGGAGTATAAGATCATATTTTAGAGTTTTAAGTTTGATGGAGAAATTATCTTGTCCAATCCTCTTATTTTGTTCTCTTCACATACAATTTGAAATCTCAGGGAGGTTAAGTAGGATTACTCAAGATTAAAAAATAAATGGTACGACCAGGATTTACAATCATGTTCTTTGATTTTTCTTCCACTATGTAACATTCTGTCTTATCCCCTACTGCGAGTGAAGTGGTAATAAATGTTTAACAACTACTTCTGTAAAAAGGTGGTACACAAGTTTTATCTGCATTCTTGGGTACCCATTCCTATTAAAAACACTAGAAAGTATAGAACTAAACGGAGCTTCCTTAAAATGATAAGCATATCTATCTAAAACCAATAGCAAGCATTACATGTAATGGGGATAAGCTAGAAGCATTCCCAATAAGATCAGGGATAATTATCACCACTATTATTCAATTTTGTATTAGAAATATTGGCTTCAGCAATAAGACAAGAAAGAGAAATTAAAGAATTTAGAATAGGAAACAAGGAAACAAAACTCACTCTTTGCAGATGATATGATGATACACTTAGAGAACACTAGAAAATCATCTAAAAATTACTTGAAGCAATAGACAACTTTAATAAAGTTTCATGATATAAAATAGATCCACATAAATCCACAACATTGCTGATCAACTATGATGGACTTGTTCATTTCAGCAATTCGGCAAGATAATTCTGAAAGACTTGTAATGAAAAATACCATTCATATCCAGAGAAGGAATTGTGGAGTTTAAATGCAGACCAAAACCTACTATCTTTAATTTTTTAAAGTTGTCTTATGTATTATGTCTTTTTTTTTTCTCTCTAATTTTTTCTTCCTGTTTGGATTTGTTTCTTCGCAACATATGCTGTTCCCATGGACTATTTGTGCCCAACCCGTGGTAGAGCCTTCTGAAGCCATATTGGTCTGATCAGTTTTTGTCTAAATCATAGTGATGTCATTTTGGTCTTCTTCAGTATCAAAGAACAAGAACTAATTTGGAAATATGTTTAGCATGGTTATACACATAGACTTTATATTATATTGCTTTCTGTCAGGGAGGTGGGGGGGAGGGAATGGAAGAAGGGAGAGAAATGTAAAACTCAAAACTTTGCAAAAAATGATTGTTGGAAACTACCATTGCATGTACTTGGAAAAATAAATAAATAAAATATTTTTAATAAGCATGGCAAGTAATCATGATCTCAAAATGAAGCTAAAATTGATTTAATCCAAAGAAAAAAATAGGAAACCATTCTATGTCTCACTTATTTTCCCATATTATTATAAACCATTTAATTTTTTTTCCATAGTAATTAAAATGGTTTTTATTAAGATATCTTAACAAAATGGCACACCTTGCTCAAGGTGGAGAGAGGAGTTATAAACTATTTTAAATAACAGTATAGGGGCGGCTAGGTGGCATAGTGGATAAAGCACCGGCCTTGGAGTCAGGAGTACCTGGGTTCAAATCCAGTCTCAGACACTTAATAATTACCTAGCTGTGTAGCCTTGGGGAAGCCACTTAACCCCATTTGCCTTGCAAAAACCTAAAATAAATAAACAAACAAACAAATAAATAAATGAGTAAATGAATGAACGAACAAACAAATAAATAAATAACAGTATAAAAGACTAAGAAAATAACTGCCAAAGCAGTCATAGAAACTCTATGAAAATAAATATGAAACCATTTAAATAAAAATAAACTCAGATGTAAATAATTTAAGTCATTTTTATAAGAAGGAAAAAATAAATAAAAATGACAGTTTTACCTAAATAATCTATTTATTCAATGTCATTGCATTTAAATTACTAATAAATTATCTTAGGGAATAGGAAAAACAATAATAAAGTTTATTTGGAAGATCAAAAGGTCAGAAACATCAAAGAAAACAGTAGTAAAAGATGTAAAAGAAGCATAGTATAAACACTTTAAATTACAAGGTAAAGACATTGTTGAAATGGAAAATGGAAAATTTATTTGATTTTAAATTAAAATTTTCTAGTATAAATAAGATCTATGTAACTATAGATTACATAGAGGGAATGAAGAAAATTGGAGAAAAACCTTTCATAGACAATCTCTCAGAGGGTATGTGATTGGGTTGGATACTGATTGCTGTGATCAGTTGGTTGATTTAGAAAAATATGGAAAGTCTTGGACTTATGAAGGAAGATGCTATTTACCTTCAGAGAAATAGATGAAAAGTGGAAGTGAGTATAGTAGTCATATGTGTCTGAGTGGTATAGATTGTATGTTTATAGATACCTATGCATCTGTAGACACACACACACACACACACACACACACACACACACACACAGAAACACACCTATCCACGGTTAATTGTAGCTTTCCTTAAAGCAGAAGAGGAAGGGAAGTCAGGGGAAACTAAAGGAAAAAGTGCACAGTAGAGAGCAAAAGAAAACCTACATGGAAGCAAAGAAAAACCTAGGAGTTTTTGAAAACAATGTGTAGTAATTATTATAAAAGTTTTCTTGAAATGGAAATTTAATGTCTTATGTTGGAACCTCTATGATATTCTGCTGTATAAAATGGCAATATTTATTTTTTCTTTTCTTGTTTTGAATTTCAATTTGAAATAAATTTTAAAATTTACCAAAAAAAAAAGAAAAGAAACCATAGATCACTTTCAGAAAAAACAATTCTGAATATAAATCCCCAGAAACACCATAACCAAAATGCAGAGCTTCCAGGTCAATGAGAAAAATACTGTGAGTAGCCACAAAGAAACAATTCAGATACCAAGAAGCCTCGCTTAGGATCACACACAATTTCTAGCAACCAAAATTAAAAACAAGAGAGCTTGGAATTTGAAACAAAGAATATGATCTAACAGCCAAGAGTAATTTACCCAACAAAACTAGAAATAAATATATGGGGGGGGGGGAGAATGACCTTGAGTAAAAGGACTTCTAATCATTTCTAATAAAGAGACCATAACTGCTGAGGACTTTTGTAGTTCAAACCCAATGAAGAGAAAGAATAAAAATGAAACAAGGATGAATTAGCCTAAGGGAATAACAAAAAAATACAGGATGAACTGCTTATCTTCAAATATGGGGAGATATATGGGTCTTCTCTGATTTCTCTCAGGGCTCAAAGAAGGAATCAAATGAGAAAAGATGAGTGTGGTTCTTGATCTTAAGGAAAGGATGGAAAGAGAGGAAAAGGAATGCACTAAGGAAAAGGATGAAAAGAAGGGTCTGGAAATATGATCTCACATAATGAGGGGATGCAAGTAGATAACAATACAAACAAGAAGGAGGATGTGGGTAGAAACATCTGATGCTTGTGCCACACAAAGCATAGAAAAAGAAATATTTTGGGGGGATATTTTGGCAGTTTTTTCCCCCAAGATTAATCATACATTGTGTGTAATGGGTTTTGCTTTTCTTGTCTTCTCAGTGGGGGTGGGGAGAAAGTGGATCTTGACTGAAATAAATGTGGATGCTCGTGGACGATCTTCTGTGAAAGTCTGTCTCTTTGAGGAAAAAGGGGAAGTAAAGTCCAGGAGGTGGGAAAGTGGGGAAAGCCAGCAGGAGGCTTTTAGTCACAGTGCCATCCAGGTCCCCACAGCTTAATAATAATAATAACAGAAGTCCCAGCAGCTAGATAGCAAGCCAGCAAGGAAGATCCTAATCCTAAACAAAGTCTGAATCCTGAAAACACCAGGGTAAAAGACAGGTCTAGGTTGGGAACAATCCTCTGTTAAGTCAGAACCTGGACAGGAGGGGAAAAAAAAATCTCTCTGCAAAGGCAACGTCTGAACTGCATAGGGAACATCTTGCTAACAACCAGCCAGGGATCAGACCCAGCCCCAGCAAAAATAAGCTTGGATCTATACTCCATATACCCCAGGAGCAGAATTAAAACTACAAATATGAACAAAAAAGGTAAAAGAGCATTCACTTATAGAAAACTTCTTTAAAGAAAAGATGACAGCAATGCTATGTCTGAAGAAAGCAGTGAAAAATCACTCACAGGGGAAGTATCATAACAGTCTATAAAATGGATTCAAATACATACAAAAGCTCATCAGGGAGCTTTAAAAAAGAATTTAAAGACCAAAGAAGATAGGAAGAGGAAAAATGGAAAAAAGAAATGAAAGTCATGCAGGAAAATTGTGAAAAGTTAACCAAAGAAATCAACTCCACTAAAAGTAAAAATAAGCAACTGGAAAAGAAAACACAGAGGCTAACTGAAGAAAATACAATCCCCAAAATAAGAATTGAACAATTAGAAACCAATGAATCTACAAGACTACAAGATTCCATCAAACAAAATAAAAAGGTTGAAAAAAAATTGAAGAAAATGTAAAGAACCTTTTAAGGGAAAATGGAAAAGATTCAGGAGAGACAATCTATGAGTCATCAGACTACCAGAAAGTCTGGACCAAGAAAAGACCCTGGAAAACACCATGCAGGAAATTATAAGGGAACACTGCCCAAATCTTCTAGAATAAGATAACAATATAACCATTGAAAAAATCCAAAGAACTCCTCCAGAAAGAGACCCCAGAATAAAAACTCCAAAGTCTGTAATAGCCAAATTCCAGCACCCTCAAATAAAGGAGAGAACAGCAAAAAGAAAACAATTCAAATATAAAGGGAACACAATCAGACTAACACAGGACCTATCAGCCTCAACACTGAAGGATTGGAAGACCTGGAATAACATATCAGAGAACAAAGGACCTGGGACTGCAACCCAGAATATACTACCCTGCAAAATTCAGCATATACTGTCAGGGGAAAAAGTTGGATGTTAGTGAAATAGAAGACTTTCAGAATTTCCTGACACAAAGACCAGAACTGATCAGAGAATTCAATCTCCAAACATGACTGAAGAATTGCATTAAAAAAAGATAAATGAAAAGGGGATTGGGGCGGCTAAGTAGCATAGTGGATAAAGCACCGGCCTTGGAGTCAGGAGTACCTGGGTTCAAATCCAGTCTCAGACTTAATTAATTACCTAGCTGTGTGGCCTTGGGCAAGCCACTTAACACCGTTTGCCTTTCAAAAAAAACTAAAAAAAGGGGGGGGATTAAAAAAACAAAACTATTTTAAACAAATGTTGGTCGACTATCAAATTGCATGTAACCCTAGAAGGGAAGATATAACCCCTCTAATTCTTTAGAACTTTACTTTTCTAAAGATAATTAGAGGGTAGAATATAATTGAAGAGAATAAACCTAAAGGATGTAGGTAGAATTGGGTCTTGTCTCTCAATTGAAGAGGTCCAAGATGACATCACTATGTTTGAGACAAAAAGCCCTGAAGAAAAAGCAGGGGTGTGCACTTTAAACTTAAGTGTCTCATTATACTTTGACTCACCAATCACAAAGTGCTAAGCACCTTGTCTGAGGACATCATAAGCTGTGAGAACCTGAGACAGTGTCTCTGTTACTTACAATCATTTGTAAAGATCTCAGGCAAGATCTCCAGAGCATCCCAGTACTTAGAGATCTTCAAGATTCTCTCAGTTAATTAGATCAAGGTTTGAATTAATCAGTGCTTCACTTAACAAGGGGTAGGTACAAATACAGCAAAGTAGCAGGATATAAAATAAACCCATATAAATCATCAGCATTTCTACATTTGAACAACAAAGCCCAAGAATAAGAGATAGAAAGAAAAAATCCATTTAAAATAACTGTAGACATCATTAAATACTTGGTAATCTACCTCTCAAGACAAACCCAGAAACTGTATGAACACAATTATAAATTTCTCCTCACCCAAATAAAGTCAGATCTAAATAATTGGAAAAATGTCAAATGTTCATGGATAGGTAGAGGTAATACAATAAAAATGACAATTCTACCCAAATTAAATTACTCATTCAATATCATACCAAACTACCAAATAATTACCAAGCCAGAAAAAATAGTAACCAAATTCATCTGAAATAATAAAAGGGCAAGAAGAGCAGGGAACTGATGAAAAAAAAAACGTAAAGGAAGATGGCCTAGCTCTACTAGATCCCAAACTATCCTATAAAGCCGCAGTCATTACAACTGCCTGGTACTTCTTCAGAAACAGAGTCATGGATCAGTGGATTAGGACAGGTTCAAAAGAAACTGCAGTAAATGACTACAGCAATGTACTATCTGACAAACCCAAAGACATCAGCTTCTGGGATAAGAACTTACTATTGGACAAAAATTGTTGGGAAAACTGGAAAATAGTATGGCAAAAACTAGGCATAGATCCACATCTCATACTCTATACTAAAATAAGGTCAAAGTGGGTACAAGATTTAGACATAGTGATACCATAGATAAATTAATAGACCAAAAAATACTCTATCTTATCTATAGGTAAGGGATACATTTACAAGTAAACAAGAATTAGAACACATAATAAACTGCAAAGTGAATGATTTTTGCCTCTATTAAATTAGAAAGTTTTTTCACTAATATAATCAATGCTGCCAAAATTAGAAGAAAAAGCAGAAAGCTGGGAAACAATCTTCACAACCAGGAGTTCTGATAAAGGTCTCATTTCTAAAATAGAGAATTGCATCAAATTTATAAGGCCATAAGCCATTCCCCAATTGATAAATGGTCAAAGGATATTATGACTAGACAGTTTTCAAGCGAAATTAAAACCATATATAATCATTTTTAAAAAAGCTCCAACATGCTATTGATTAGAGAAATGCAAATTTAAACAACAATGAGGTATCATCTCATACCTATTAGATTAACCCAGCTGAGAAAAAGGGAAGATGATCAATGTTGGAGAGGTTGTGGGAAGATTGGGATATTGATACATTGCTGGTGGAGTTGTAAATGGATCCAACCTTTCTGTAGAGCAATATGGAACTATGTCCAAAGAGCAATAAAAACTGTTCATATGCTTTGACCCAGCAATTTCAATTCTAGGACTATATCCAGTTCCAAAATATTCATAGCGGCTCTTTTTATTGTGGCAAAAAATTAGAAATTGAGTGGATGTCCATGAATTGGGGAATGGCTAAACAAGTTATGGTACATGAATAATATGGGATATTATTGTTCTATAAGAAACCATAAATGGTCAGACTCTAGAGAAACATGGAATGACTTACAGAGTCTGATGCTGAATGAAAGGAGTACAGCCAAGAAAACAATGTATGGAAATCAAGTAAATGTCCTTCATTTGGGGAATGGCTTAGTAAACTGTGATATACGTATGTCATGGAACACTATTGTTCTATTAAAACCAGGAGGGATGGGAATTCAGGGAAGCCTGGAGGGATTTGCATGAATTTATGCTGAGTGAGATGAGCAGAACCAGAAAAACACTGTCCACCCTAACAGCAACATGGGGGAGATGATCCACCTTGAAGGACTTGTTCATTCCCTCAGTGCAACACTCAAGGACAACATGGGGCTGTCTGCGATGGAGAATATCATCTGTACCCAGATAAAGAACCATGGAGTTTGAACAAAGACCAAGGATTATTTCCTTTAATTTAGAAAAAAAACTGCTATCTTATTGTCTGATCTTGCTATCTCTTATACTTTATGTTTCTTCTTTAAGGATGTGATTTCTCTCTCATCACACTCAATTTGGATCAGCGTTACCATGGAAACAATGTAAAGACTGACAAATTGCTTTCTGTGGGGGTGGGGGAGGGAAGTAAGACTGGGGGGGAAATTTAAAACTCAAAATAAATAAAATCTTTAATAAAAAAAAACCAAGAGAACAATGTACACATCAACAACATTATGAAATGAACAACCTTGATTGATGGAAGCAGTTCCTCTAGACAATCTAAAGAGCTATGACAATTGTATTTGACTGGTTATGGACTATATTATCCCCAACTTTAGGAAGGAAAAGCAAAACAATACAACAAAACACACAGAAAAAAAAACCCCTCTGAATCTGATGAATACTTTTTCAAAATTATCTCTTATGTATCTCTTTCCCTTAATCCTATTTCCTCATGCCAAAAATTACTTATTTGTAAATAATTTAACAAAATACATATGAAGAAAATGTAAAATGCCAATCTGACTATTCCCTGATGAGGGGAGCGGGGTGGGAAGGGAGGATGAAGGGAAATTTTGCAATTTGGAAATATGCATGTACAAATGGATGAAAATAATTAAATAAATTTAAAAAAATAAAGGTGGTCTGACCATACAAGATCTCAGCCTTTATTATAGAGTTGTAATTATCTAAGCAATCTGGTACTATCTAAGAATTATTGTAGTGAATCAGGGGAATAGAGTACCCATTACAATATAGTAAATAGCCACACAATCTAGAATATGATAAAGTCAAAGATTCAAGCTTTTGGAACAAAAACTCATTCTTTGACAAAAAAAAAATTGCAAGGAAAACAGAAAAACAGTATGGTAGAAATTAGGTATAAATCAACATCTATAGACCAAGAAAAGGTCAAAATGGGTTTACAATTTAGACATAAAAGGTCATACTATAAGCAAATGAGATGAGCATGGAATTGTCTATTTGCCAGATCTTTAGATAAGGGAGGAATTCAGAAGGAAAGACAATATTAGTTCATTGGTTGTTGTGCTTTGTTTCCAAAGAGGAGCAATTTGGCATCACTATGCTAAAGTCATTATGGTATTTCCGACTGTGACTGATCAGACCAATATGAGATCAGAATGCTTTACCACAGGTTGGGCACCCATAGCCCATACGAACAGCTGGGGAGGATTCTCTCAACTGGTGCCTCTCACATTTCCTTTGAGCTATTCAGTTCTGCTTCACTCATAGAGCACACTCTTTGATGAGAATATACAAGGCTGGGTGGTCCTATGTCACAAAACCAATTCCAAAGTTTTTCACAGAAACTTTGAGTTTCCAATATAGTGCTTTTTTCTAATCACTGTGAGATCTTGCCCTATGTGAATTCTTTATAAAATAGTCTTTTTGGCAAGAGTACCTTTGGCATTCGACCAACATGGCTAATAATCCACTGAAATTGAATTCTCTATAGTATAGTTTGAATGCTTGGCAATTAAGTTTGAGAAAGGACCTCAGTGTCTGGTATCTTATCCTGCCAAGTGATCTTCAGAATCTTTCTAAGACATTTTAAATTGAAATGATTCAGTTTCCTGGCATGACACTGATATATTCTCGTTTTAGCAGGCATAAAACAATAAGGTCAGCACAACAGTTGTATAGATCTTCAGTTGAGTAGTCAGTTTAATACTTTTTCTCTACCACTTTCCTTCAGAGCTTTTCAAACACTGAGATAGTTGGCAATGTGTGTGCCAACCTTATTAACAATGTATGCCTCCCTGGAAAGTATATTGCCAAAGTGAACTTATTCACATTATTCAAAACTTCTCCATTTGCTGTAATCAAAGGAAGTGCTATGCTTTCTTGATATTAACTGTAAGGTCAAAATTAGCACAAGTAGCAGAAAAGTGCTTTATATTTTGTTACATCTCAGCTTCAGAAGCTTGAGTGCACAATCATGTGCAAATAGCAAGGCATCCATCAACATTCCGTCCCTCTTTGGTTCTGAGTTATAACCTTTTTTTTTAGGTGTTTTTTTTTTTTTTACAAGGCAGTGGGGTTAAGTGTCTTGCCCAAGGCCACACTAGGTAATTATTAAATGTCTGAGGCCGGATTTGAACTCAGGTACTCCTGACTCCAGGGCCGGTGCTCTATCCACTGCGCCACCTAGCGGCCCTGGTTATAACCTTTTTAAGTTGAAGAATTGACCAACAGTGACCTTGATGTCACATTTGTCTTTATCAAAGCCATTTGACATGACTGAAAATACCATGCTAAAAAGCATGAGAGGAACACAACCTTGTGTCACTCCATTAGTGACTGAGAAAACATGAGAGCATCCTCTAGTGTCCAGAACTCAAACAAATATGCTCAGCATTAAAAAAATCAAAAAGCTTTTGCAGAAATAAAACCAATGCAATCAAAATCAAAAGAAAAGCAGAAAACTGGGGGGGGGGGAATTTTTACAACAAATATTTTTGATAAAGGCTTCATTTCTCAAATTTGTAAAACCACAAGCTATACCCCAGTTGATCAATGGTTAAATCTATGGATAGGCAGCTTTCAGATAAAGAAATCAAAGATATCTGTAGTCATATGGAAGAAAAATGCTCTAAATCATTATTGATTAGAGAAATTCAAATTAAAATGTCTATTAGATTGAATAATTTCACAAAAAATGATAAATATTGTTAGTGATTTAGAAAAACTGGGAAACTAATGCACTATTAGTGAAGTGACTCAACTATTTATTAGCGTAGTGACCCAACTGACTCAACCATTTTGAAGAGGAATTTGGAACTATTCCCAAAAGTGCTATAAAAGTGCATACCCTTTGATCCAGCAACAACACTACTAAATCTAGATCCTTAAGGCAAGAATGTTAGCTAGATTAGTTTGATTGCTTCTAGGAAAATGCCACGCCACCATCAACAGTCCCTATGCTCCCACCATGAAAAACACTGATAAAGTTGAAGAAAAATGTTATGAAGACCTGGAGACACATCATCAATGCACCAAAAGAGGGCAAGCATGCTAGAGTAGGCTCAGATTACTAGACATGGCAGGCAATCCTTCCAAGGAATGGAAACAGCAACAGCAATGGTCACCTTCTACTGAAGATTTGTGCATCTCATGAACTTCTTGTCACAGACACTAACTTCTGTTTACCTAAATGCAATAAAACTTCCTGGGTGCACCCTGGTAGCAAACATTGGCATCTGTTAGACTATATGATTTTAAGGAAAAGAGACAGGCAGGATGCGAGAGCGACAAAGGCAATGTGTGGTACAGAGTGCTGCAATGATCACAGGCTCATCCTTTCTAAGCTAAATATTCATATTCAACCAAAGTAGCAGCCCCAAGGTAAAATGATAATAGAAGAATTAATGTCAAGAGATAAGTGTCTCTTTGAAGAGGTACAGTTTTTTGCTAATTTGGAGGGAAAACTGATCCAACACACAGGCCACACAGTTGATTGTGCCTCAATGCAGCCTCTGAAACTGAGATGCAACAAAGTATGGATTGATTCTCTTCTGCTTGTGCTCATTTTGTTCTAACAATTAACACCAAGAAAACACAGGTGCTCCATCAGCCAGGACCCCACCATCCACATGTGGAACCATTGATTACTGTAAATGGAGAAGTTTTGAGTCCTGCGGACAAGTTCACTTATCTTGGAAGTGTCCTTTCCAAGGAGACTGACACACTCATTTGCCAGAGCTAGCTCACAATTTGGGAGGCTCTAAAAGAAAGTATGGGAGAGAAGAGGTATTAGACTGACTGCCAAACTGAAGATCTACAGAGTTGTTGTATTGATCTCATTTCTGTGTGCCTGTGAAACCTGGACAGTCTACCAGTACCAAGTTAGGAAACTGAATCACTTCCATTTAAATTGTCTTAGGAAGAGTCTGAAGATCACCTGGCAGGAAAAGATACCAGACACTGAGGTCCTTTCTGGAGCTAAACTGCTTAGCATTCCAATATCTACGGAAAGTGCAGCTATAATGGATGGGACTGTTAGAATGCTAGACATTCACTTGCCCAGAAAACTATGTTTGGAGAACTCACACAGGGCAAGTGCTCACAAGTAGGTCAGAAGAAATGATACTGAAACACCCTCAAGGACTCATTAAAGAACTTTAAAATTAATTGTACAGCTTGGGAGACACTGGCGTGGACCTGTCCAGAATACCGTGCCCTCATGAGAGAGGATGCTGCACTCTATGAGGAAGGCAGAATTGAAGCAGCTCAAAAGAAATATATGTAAGTTTAAGAGTACCAACCCTCAGTGTACACATGAACTATTTGTGCCCAAACTGTGGTAGAGCATTCCAAGTTCATATTGGTCTGAACAGCCACAGTTGGACACACTGTCATTTGTCTCAAATATGATGTCACTTTGGTTTTCTTCAATTAATGAAAGACAAGAACCAAACAACCAAAACCTTAAGACATTAAAGAAAGGGAAAAAAATGATCAATTTTTATAAAAAATGTTTATAGCAGTTTTTTTGTGGTACCTAAGAATTAGACATCGAAAGGATATCTTTCAATTGGGAAATGGCAAAACAAGCTGTGGTATGACTGTGATAGCATATTATTGTCCTTATAAGAAATGACCAAGTAGGATGACATATTTAGAAAATTATGAATATAGAAATATTTTACATGATTGCACATATAAAACCCAAATCAGATTGATTACATCTTAGGGTGAGGAGGAAAGGAGTGAGGGATAGAATATAATACTCAAAATTTAAAAAAATATTTTGTTTCAACCTGTAGCTAGGAAAAAAATAAAATGTGATTTAAAAAAAAAAGAAATGGTAAAAGAAAATCCTAAGAAGACTTTTATGACTAGAGCTAGAAAGACATGAGCAGCACCTGCAGCACAATTTTTGCTCTGAACACAATTTTTACACTTCAAAGGATAAGAGTTTGTCCTGGCATCAGGGACCCATCACTGTCATGGATCTTCAAATGCTTCAAGGAGAGGTTAGCCTAAGAAACAAAGAGGAGGAGGAGGAACAATGTTTGTTAAGAGCACTTCTCCTGGTAGTGAGTTTTGTAAGTTAAACAGGCCAAAGAAAAACTAAGGAGTCAAAGGGAAAGAAATCATACTGTTTTATTGGTATATAGAGGTCAGTGGCAGGGCAGCTAAGAGATAGAGGTCCACACTAACGATACACAAAATAAGATATATATAGTAAAACCAAATAAAGTCAGCTACAAGTCAGTTTTTAGGATTACATAAATATAATGAGTATAAACAAGTTATATAACAGTAACTATATCCAAGCCCATATAAGTTCTTTACATTCAGATTGATTATATAACCATTTCTAAGTGAATATCCAAATATGGGCCATACATCTGGATAACCATGCCTAGGGGAATACAGTACTCCATTCGGGTTCAGACATGAGTTTTCACCTCTGGCCAAGTCCAGTTTAGAGAGGCTAGCCTTACACTCCACCCCTTAGATTCCATTAGGTCATGAGCAATCAAAGGGCCTTCCTCATTGCCAGGGATGAGCAATGCATCCAAAGACCATAACAACAATATAACACACAACATCCACAAACAATAAGCAGAGATGGTAAAAGCACCTTCCAAAGGTGGGCGAGTCTGATCCACCATTCACTGAAAGGATCACCAGATAAAGCATCTATAGTGGACATCTTGGTGAGTAGTTCCAATAGCCAGAGTGACATTTTTAAGATTAAGAATATACTCACAACAATTAGTATGAATCAAAGCAAAAGTTAATGACAAATAGACAAATGCATTATAGGAAAAATCAAAGGCAAATCCCATCCATCCAGGATACAGTCAGTTTGTCCTGCCTTTGACAACACAAAGCAGGAGTAGGAGCCCTCCCAGGGTGTATCTACCACATGGATTGTCCCAAGATTTAAGAATACAAAGGCCCGTAGGTACAAGGTCACTGGTGGGATGCATATTGACCAAAAAGAAAGTACAACTTGGTCCTTCTTGATCCTTTCCTGTTAGGCACCTAACATGTAAGGTGGATGGTGGTCCTGTCACCACCCAGGGACTTTCCAACAGTCCTTGCTCAAGCACAGTTCCCCATGAGGCTACAAGAGTTACCCAAAGCTTGTCTATTTGCATTGGATCCTAGGGTCAGGATCAGCCAACCAGTGCCCTGGGCTCTAAAAAATTAGGGGATGGTAGCAAAAAGTTGTTCATGTACCCATACTGTGGGGTCAGAGAAAGGGTCCTGAGAAGCAATCTGAATATGTAATGAGACTTGAAATTTGAAGAGTTTTCACCTCCCCAGGGGATGGGCAGCTATGTTGTGGGTACTTGTTGAGTCCATAACATGGTCCATTGGTGGGACATCCACCCCTTGAGGGTATTCTTGTCATCTATGAGGCCCTGTTTCAGGAGCCCATTGTACTCTTCTATAACTCCAGCTGCTTGAGGATTATATGGCACATGATGTTTCCAAATGTCATTGGCTGTATCCCATTCCAGAAGCCCATGAAGTGAGTACCTCTATCACTTTCTATCTGTAAGGGAAGACCATAATTTGCTCTCAGGAGCTCCAGTCCTTATATGATCGTCTTTTGATCAGGAGTGATGGTGGGGTGTGCAACCAACAGATCAGTAGTTGTGTTAACAGCAATGAATGTGTAAGTCCAGAGACCCACCTTTGATAGAGGACCTATGAAGTTGACCTGCCTTCACTGCAAGGGGCCATCACCCTGTAGAATATATCTTTGTGTCAAACGTCTCTTCTTAGGCTGCCATAGGGAACAGGTGGAACATTTGGCAGGCATGGACACTACTTTCATATAAGAAAGTAGGAGATTCCACACCTGGGCTATAACTCATAATTTCTACTCCAGGATGTGGGGATGGTGAGCTGTAGCATAGAATACCTCTACTTCTTTGTTATGTTCCATGTTCCAAAGATCTTTCCACACAGCCTGATCCCACAAGGGTTTAGATATAACCAGTCACTGCTTCACATACCAGGAAGATATTCACAGGGTCAGATCCCGACACAATGCTCAACTGTCAGTACAGATGGTGACTGTAAAGGATTCATTCATGGCCCACCATTTGCAGTTGTCCTAGGCCAGTTTCCCACCATATGGTCTCAGCTGCAGGGTGGAATATAACTGCTAACCAGACTACAGGAGTACCAGAGCTTGACCTGTTGGTGTATCAGGCTTCCAGGGGTACTGAGCCAATGCCCATCTTATAAGGGCTTGGCTCCATGTCCTCCACCATCATAGGTTGTGGGGCTGTTCTGTCGTCAACATACATGACAGAGTCCAAGATGTTTTGTAATTCCTGGGCCAGGGGGCTGCTGCTCAGCTTTCCACATCGTTGCAGATGAGCCCCCCCCCCCCATTTTGCCAGTGCAGTTAACTGAGTGACACCACTGTGGAGCTACGATCTAATCCCACACTCATTCTGTGATGAGCTATGTGCTCTGCACAATCCCAGGGTTGGTACCTGTTTTCGCTTCTGTTTCAGGGAGAGCAGCATATACAACCATCAACTGCTTTTCAATGAATATGTAGTATTCCCTAGCCACAAGTCAGGTCTGTGACCAGAACTCAATGGGCCAGCACAGGTGTTCTGTTCTCTGCCACAAGCCCCAATTGAAGCCATGGGTGACATGTACATCCAGTTCACAGGGTTGGGACATATCAATAGTTGTCAGCAGCTGGGTTTGTTGTATGCCTCACTTAGCAGCCTCAAAGGGCATCTGTTCCTGGTCCCTCCACTCCCATGGGGTGCCCTCTTTTGTAAGTCTGTATAAAGGGTATGGGACCTGGGACAGATGGGGCATAAAAGCCTACCATTACCCAAGCAAACCCACAAACTCCTGCAATCTCTTTATGATTGAGGGGACTGGGAATACTTGCACCTTGTCAATCAGTTTCTGGCATCACTTTGGTCTTACCCAACTAGACAACTGCCAAGGACCTAACCAATAACCTTGGACCTTGGCTTTGCCACAACTCATCTGCATTTTGTTAGATGGGCTAAAGCAGGAGTGGCCTTTGAGAGGTCTGCAAGAGAATCACTAGTTAATAACACATCATCAATGCAATGAAACATTACCATCAATTTGCCAAATTCCTGGTGATTAAGTTATAACACAAAATAGGGTTGTGCATATACCCTTGAGGTAATACAGTGACAGTTCATTGCTTCCCTGTCCATGTGAAGGCAAACTGGTCTTGACTCTTGAGAGCAAAGTCTATAGAGAAGGCATTTGCCAAGTCTAAATCATTTATCTAAATCATATATATATATATATATATATATATATATATATATATATATATATATAATTCCCAAACACTGTGACAATTGGTCCAAAGATCTGGATGGACTAATGAATGAAGTGGAGGTGTAACCTTGTTCAATTCCCTGCAATCTACTGTCATTTTCCAGGAACCATCAGGCTTCCTTCTCAGCCAACTGGAAAGTTAAAAGGACTGGTGGCAGAGTGGATGACAATCACCTTTTCCAACTCGTGTATGGTGCTTGTATTTTGATGGGGCCTCCAGTAACTTGTACTGCTGAGTGTTGCTGATTTGGCGTGGTGAGGGAAGCACCAAAGGAGAGTGTTGGGCATGACCCCTCAACACAGCCTTTACCACATGTATGCAGAGTAGAAATTTACCAGTAGTGGTTTGTAATCATAAACCTCACAACTTAAGGGTAGGAGATAAATACACAGTATACTCTTGGGGGAAGAGGCAACCAGTCAACAGCCAAATGAAGATTTGTTGCCTTGACCAATATGCTCTTTCCCCCACAGCCAACAATTTCTACCAAGGGTCCCTCAACCTCCTCTGGGTTGCCTATAGCAGAGTACATTCAGCCCTGGTTTCAACCGAAACTAGTATCTTCTACAGAATTGTGGGAGATCAGTGAATAGGTAATTCCACATGAGGCCTCCAGTCTCCTGTGACCCCCTCCCATAGGGGTCACCAAAACTGGGGGAGTCCCCCAGCCACCAAACATTAGCTCCTCCTCACTGCCAGCAGATTCTGCTTTATTCTTCAGGAAATCCTCAAAGTGCAAGGCCCTAACATTACCTTTGACATCCTCTGCCAGTGAGGGCGTGTGGTTTGTGTTTCCCTCCTTGCTGGAGGAAGGTTAACTAATGCTCTGGGCACAGCTGGCACCACAGTTCTAGCAGCAGCTTGTTACTTTTCCCATCTAGTCTGCTCCTGCCTCCATGAGATCTGCCTACATATGGGTGTGAATGATACCCACCAAGCCTTTGCCCCCCCTAATGCACTTGGAGTAGCTGTCCCCCCCCCCCCAGGACATACCCTTGTCCTCTCATCACTTTAGCCTCACCCAGATCAGCAATCATCTGGGTAAGGCCCAATATTGGCTGATTCACATAAAAGATATGAATAGTAAGTAGGGAGTTAAAAAGGGTCATGGGGTGGTCATCAGGACAAGGTCTCACTATTAGGATAAAGCTTCTTCATCTGGTCTGTTGGCCTGCAAATTATAAATTGCACTTTCATGCCATCTTCTGGAACATTTGCTGAAATTCAGCCCAAATTTGCCATTAACCTGGGTCAGAGATTACCAGCATTGGACCACACTGCCCTAGCCTACAACCACAACCCACTCCAGCCAGGAATGATTGCTTGGACTACTGTCTGTGTTCTTAGCCTGTCTGAGCCTTGGGTGCATTGTCCTGCCAGTGAGATTCCTTCCATCCCCAGATCCTCCAGTCACATTACACAACTAGGTAAGGGCTCTACAAGCTTCTACATAAACTCAAACCCCTGCTCCAGGAATTCAGCCTGTGTATGAGGGGTCATGATGTTATGGACCATCATCTGAGATGGGGGCAAGGGAACATATTCCTGTGCCCAAGAATATTGGGATTTAATCTTTTGGGTGATAAATTACCCTCTCATTGTCCTCATCAGAGTTACTCAAAATAACTGACTTGGACTGGAACTCTGCAGCAAGGATTGCTTTCCTTTCCTTCCTGGTCCACTCCCAGCTCATCTTTTTCCACTTCCCCAAATCTAGTTTGTTCCAAGGACTCTTCTGTATCTCCCAGAGGGCTGCCAAAATCCAGTCCATTGACCCAGTGGCCACCTAAGTGCTTCTCTGTGTTATCAGAGAGAGACCCCAGTACCCTCTCCAAGGGATAGGGCTTCCAAACTCAGAGTCCCAATCTTGGAGTGGCACCCAGACTAACAAAATGGTAGCCACCAGGTGCCACATATTGATATCTGGCCATTTCCCTATTCCACTCTCAGTTTCCATAATGGCCTGAGCTGACCCATCCTGCCCACTATGCCAATTTTATGTCAGGAATTCTTTGCCTGGCAGCAGGTTCTGTGAGTCACAGAACAAAGAAAAATTAGGGAGCCAAAGGGGAAAAAGTCATCCCATTTGTTCGATATATAGTAGTTAGTGGCAGGGCATCTAAGAGATACAGGTCTAGGGTAACTGCATACAGATAGCCATCTATCTATCCATCTATCTATCTATCCATCTATCTATCCATCTATCTATCTATCTATCTATCTATCTATCCATCTATCTATCCATCTATCTATCTATCTATCTATCTATCTACCTATCTATAAATAATTAGGTTTTAGGGTTACATAAGCATCCTAAGTATAAACAGGATATATGAGTAGCTACATCCAGACCCAAATAAGGATTTTGTATCTAGCTCACTAGGACTAAAGGAATACAGCCACATTACACCTGGGTTAAAATCTGGGCTTTTATTTCTAACCAAATCTTGCCTCATGTGTTCTTCCTACAAAAAAAAAGTCCATCTCGTGTAACTTAAAGGAAGTTTATGTTTTATACTGTATAGTGAGCCATCTGACTGGATGTGAATGCCATGTATGGGTTTGGGTGTGAATTCCCTTAGCCTTGGTCTGTGGGAGGACTAGCGGATTTGAGAATATGTGGATTTGTGTGAAGACTCATTCCTCTCCTCGCTATATCTCCCTGCCACTATTGCTACAAAAATAAATGATATGAATATCTTCCCCTCAGCTCTCCAGCCTTTCTTTGGTCTGTTGGAATCCAGAAACCTGCTGTTAGGAGAAAAGCCTTGGCCATCCATGTGCTATCTCTGTGAAAGTTTAGTGTTTCATGCCTCTCTGTACTGCACTTGGGATGATAAAATCAATCTCACTATCCTGTGTCTGGTGAGAATGTAATATTATCAATTCCCAGACACTGAATTCAGGAGGGGAGGACTTTTTGTGGGTAGTGACTCTCCCTCCAATTGCTCCTCTACCAAACTAATACACACAATTTGTAAACAACAGACTAACAGCTTGATCTAGGGAAGATTGAGGATGGGGAGGCTCTGGAATGGAGCTATCGGGGAATGACAAAGGGAAGTCTGAGTCTGGGAGACAAAATCCACTCTGGGATTTGGTAGTTGAACTACTGAAAATAGTTGAGGCAGGGAAGCAGATTTGGATAAGAGGAGCAGATGGAGAGTCTGAGAGACAAGTCATTCTAACAAAGGTTCATGGCAGGGAGCTCAGGGACTCTAAATCGAGAGATGGGACTCAGGTGAACACTGAGCCTTGGAAAGGATAACTGGATCCTGAGGTCTAACTAGGAGCTAGCTAAAGGAGGACTCCAGGGACCCTGAGGTAGGTTTGGAAAATGAAGATAGAGTCATATGACTAGGATGTGATAGGGAAGAAGAGCCACAAGTTCAGATAAAGGGAGCCAGGAAAGAACTTTGATAACTGTAAAAACATAGGGTTCTTGAGGAGAGAAGGAAGGACTCTTGATCACCAAAGGAGCTGGGTCTGAAGGCAGGACAAATGAATGTCTAACCAAAAGGTGGGGACAAAGATAGGAAGGTTGAAATCAAGGCTCCTTGATTCCTATAGGCAAAATCTGAACTTTGGGAAAGTGACACAAAGGAACAACTGAGGATGGTGATCCAGGAAGTCTGGGAAGTGACTGGGAGTCTGGCAAAGAAATAGGGATGAGGCGGGGCGGCTAGGTGGCACAGTGGATAGAGCACTGGCCTTGGAGTCAGGAGTACCTGAGTTCAAATCCAGCCTCAGACACTTAATAATTGCCTAGCCATGTGGCCTTGGGCAAGCCACTTAATCCCATTGCCTTGCAAAAAAAAAAAAAAACCTTAAAAAAAAAAGATAGGGATGAGGAGCTTTCTAGCTGGTAGACTGGAGAGAGGGCTTCTCCAGGCAGAGCTGGAGGACTCTCCCCATTAGGTCACATGAATTGAGTGGTTGGTTCTTGTCCTTCATTATTGAAGAATAAAATAACATCATATTTGAGACAAGTTACAGTGTGTCTGGCTCTGGCTGATCAGATCAATACAAGTTTCAGATGCTCACCACAAAGGTCAATAGTCCATGTGAATACAAGGAGATTACTCTAAACTTACATATGTCATGTTTGCTTTGAGCTACTTCAATTCTGCCTTGCTCATAGAATGCAGCACCCTCACTGATGAAGGCTTGTCATAAGTCAGATGAGTAGAATCTGACCCAATGGCAAGGACAGCCAGCAGAAGCCAGGAAACATTGGGGTCTCTGTCTCAGACCTACCTGGGATATACATGCACAGAGCTGGCTTCCAGGAGGCAGAGAGGTCTTAGTGTCAAAAGGAGAAGGGAAAATAATTTGAACTCCAGGGAAGGCTCCTACTTCCAGCCAGCCCCTCTGGGAGACTCTTCATAATCTGAGGAGCACCACCTTGTGCAGCCCTGAAGTCCCCAAGATCCTCCAACCACATCCACAGCCAGACTCAAGAACCCGGACTGCCTCTCCTCCCTGAGTCAGACCCTCCTTTACTTGGAATGATTATTCCACTGAAATGATGATTCCTTCTGCCTAAACTCCAGCCCAGGAAGTTAGGTGGCACAGTGGATAAAGCACTGATCTTTGAGTCAGAAGGACTGGAGTTCAAATCCAATTTCAGACACTTGATATTTATTTAGCTGTGTGACCTTAGGCCAGTCACTTAACCAGAAGCCATATCCAGTTGCCCTGATTCCTATCTGGCCACTGGCCCAAGATGGCCCAAGAGAAGAAAGGAAGGCTGTTGACTCACAAAGCCCCACTCCCCCTACTCAAATCCAGGTCACATGCAGTCATGATATGACCCTCTGATATCATGGTCTTCTTTGAGAATGAAGGACAAACATCAAGCTCTACCCCCAACTATAAGCTCCTCCCCAGGGCTCAAATTTCACCGTGGTCCCAGCCCACCAGTTTAGTCAACTCTCAGATCTCCCCCTCTCCAGGGCCTCTACCACCTTCCTCCTCAGATTCACCTCCTCCTCCTCCTGAGCAGAAAGACTGTCAAGCTAAAACTGCAGCACCAGCCTAACTGAAAGAAATGGAGCCTCTACTTTGAGGAACTGGCAGCAAATGGCTCTTGGGAAAACTGAAGGTCAGATACGACTTGTACATGTAAACCAGGTTGGAGTGTACTAAATTGTTCCCAGTCAGATGTGCTGGACCTTCTACAAGCAGACCAGAGATTAAGGCAAAATACACAAGAAATTGGACATTGAGGTGATATGACAAGGAACTGTAAGAATAAGAATGAGAGCTATTTGGATTTGAATTGCTTTATCCTACTCTGAATGCAATCAGTCTAAAATGTCCCAAGTGACAGTTAGATGAAGTGCTTTTTCTATGTAAGAAAATTCAAAAATGCATTGAACAGAATTGATGTGATTTTGATCCAAAATTTCAATCTATCACATTGTTCTGATGCAGTAAGGGAAAACACCTCCAAGTAAAATGTCTTCCACATTGATTACATTCTTAAGATTTCTCTCCAGTGTGGCTTCTCTGATGTTCAGTAAGAAGGTATCTCCGTGTAAAAGCCTTTCCACAATGATTGCATTCATAAGGTTTCTTTCCAATGTGAATACTCTGATGTTCAGTAAGACGAGACCTTCGAGAAAAAGCCTTTTCACATTGATTGCATTCATAAGGTTTCTCTCCAGTGTGGCTTCTCTGATGTGAAGTAAGAAGGTACCTCTGTGTAAAAGCCTTTCCACATTGATCACATTCATAAGGTTTCTCTCCAGTGTGGCTTCTCTGATGTGCAGTAAGACTAAATTTCCATGTAAAAACCTTACCACATTGATTACATTCATAAGGTTTCTCTCCAGTGTGGTTGTTCTGATGTGCAGTGAAATGGGCCTTCCGAGTAAATGTCTTTCCACATTGTTTGCATTCATAAGGTTTCTCTCCAATGTGGATGCTCTGATGTTCAGTAAGGTTGGATTTCTGTCTAAAAGTCTTTCCACAGTGAGTACATTCATAGGGTTTTTTCCCAGTGTGGATGCTGTGATGTTTAATAAGATTGGTCTTCTGTGTAAAAGCCTTTCCACATTGATTACATTCATAAGATTTCTCTCCAATATGGATTCTCTGATGTGCAGTAAGACTACCTTTCCATGTAAAAACCTTTCCACACTGATTACACTCATAAGGTTTCTCTCCAGTGTGGATTCTCTGATGTACAGTAAGACTACCCTTCAATGTAAAAACCTTTCCACACTGATTACATTCATAAGGTCTCTCTCCAGTGTGGATTCTCTGATGTGAAATAAGAAGGTACCTCTGAGAAAAAGTCTTTCCACATTCATTACATTCATAAGGCTTTTCTTTCTTTTGGGTTTTTTCAGGTGTAGCACAGAATTCTTTCCATGTAAAGTTGCAGGGATTCTCATTTATGACTCTTTGCTTGTGAGTTTCTTTCACAGAAAGGTGTAGCTTCTCAGTAGTCTCCATTTCAAGTCTGATTCCTTCTTCTAAAAGAAACAAATAATAAAAGAAGCACTCATACACTATACACACACACACACACACACACATATATATATACATTTATATCCCATTCCCACCACTGGTAGAACCTAAACGTATTTATTTTTTATTGCCCTAGATAAAGAAAAGTCTTCAAACTTTCATGGAAATAACTATACCAATTTGAATGCTTCTAGTTCAAATCCCGAGGATGATTTAATTTACAAAGAGCAGGACATGCAATCACATGGGACCCTCATAAAAAATGTATTCCTAAAGGGGGGCCAGCTCAGGCAGTGAATGCACAATGGCCTTCTGACTTGATCCAATTCCCAGCAGTTGTGACTAGTTCACAAGTAAGGTGAATGGGCATGTTCAGGTCACACTATTTCACATATCTCCACTTTCAACCTTTGCATTTCCCTTTGTATTTTCAATTCTTTCTTCATAGATACAATGACTTTTGGTACACAGATAATCATTTCAATTTATTTTGAATACAAATTATTTCATGATCCATGTTACCTGTAAGTACAATGTAATTTCCTAGTAATCACTTTCAATCTTACTTTTTTCTTTTGCGGCATCTGACGTCATATGCAGAATACCAACATTGGTTTTTTTTGTATTTACCTGAAGCATAAGAGATTTGTTCTGACCCATTACTTTTATGGAATAGTCATTAATTCCTTCTTTTTAAAAAAAGATCTGTATATGGCACTGCTTCCTAAAATAAAATTAAAATCCTTCTAAAACACATGATTTAAAAAAGTATGTTTCCTATATCTGAAAATATGTGTCTCATGGAAGAATTCAAGTTAATCCTCCTTTTGTAAGGAAGGTGACAGCATGCTTCACAATTAGTCTTCTTGCCATTCTTCCCACTTAGAGGTTCACATATTCCCTGAAGGACTGGTCCAAAGGATATGAGCTAAAAATTTATCCATGGCAGCTTAAGCAGTAACTATTTGTCCAATTTGGTTGCAAATATAATTATCCTCTGAAACAAAAAGTATGTTTCAACCTTAATGGCTATGTTTCTGTAATGATACAAAATTATCTTGAACAGCAATGCACTGCTTTTGAGAATTATATAATGATTATATCAGATTGTAGGGTGTGTTCAAGGAAGACTAATATCTTGGTATGAGGGTTATTGAGTACTTTTCAGGGCTGCTTTCCCCCTTTTATGTCCACCTGAGCCACCTCTCACCTGTGGCTCCAAGAAGCTATAGCATGTATAGTGGCCACTCCAGGAAACCATTTAGGCAGGCAGACTAAACCTGGTTGAGGGTAACTGAAGGAGTCTCAAACTCATTGGTGAGCAGTGCAAGGTGTCTACCCCAAGCATGTGAAGTCTTCCACTGGTGGAATAGGCAGAAGAGAACAATTAGTTCCAATGGCCATGAAGGCAGCTGAAGCAGGTGCTTTGGAATGCTTAGAGGTTGGTTAGACATCGAAGACACCAAGCTCATCCACTGCATCTAGTCATCACCAGCTTTCTTCACTTTATCTTACTATGCTGGATCAGGATGATGTAGGAAGAGAGACTGAGGCAGTTGACATTGTGCAGCTCTACCTCATTTAAATCCAGTTTACACATGCAATAAAACATATCACTAATAACCATTCCTCAAAGTCCTATGGCGACAGCCTGGTGATGAAGCAGCAGGTGCAGATACACTGGGAGCTGTAGTCACATCCCGGCACTCAGGCGGCCCAGGTCATAGGGTCATTTCCCCAATGAAAGCAGAAATGAGTTTCAGCAGTCCCCTGAATGCTTGAGCAGTCCTAAGGATCATGCTGCTCACCTTCTGTTGTGAGGAAGGGGCTAGAAAAGGTGACCTAAAAATTGTCTGGTTACACAACCCTGGATTGATTACTGTAGCAGGCAGGAAGCCCATTATGTGGTTGGGACACAAAAAAAAATCTAAAAGAAATTCATCAATAAAAATTCCACTCACCGCTGCTGCATGGAACTTGTGCACACTCATAGACAACACAAGGACCAATACACCTGAAAGATGAATAGTTCATAACTCAGCAGATATGGTATCCAAGTAGCAGCCCTGAGCAAAACAAGGCTGGCAAAGGAAGGGCAATTTACCCAAAGTCAGAACTGGATACACATTTTTCTGAAGTGGCTGCAATGAAGGGGAATGCCATGAAGCTGGGATAGATTTTGAAATCAAAACTAATCTAGTCAGCATTCTTGAATGTCTACCAAAAGAGTGAACATCGGGCTCATGACAATGAGATTGACACTGAAAACAACATGCCACCATCATGACAAAGTGATGAAATTTTTAAAAAATTTATGAATACCTGGAGACACTTATCATCAATTTACCAAAAGAGGACAAGCTTATACTATTGGGTGATTTTAATGCTAGAGTAGGCTCAGATTACCAGACATGACAGGGAGTTCTTGGGAGGAATGGAGTGAAGACTTGCACATCTCATGACCTTCTCATCACAAACACTGTCTTTCATTTACCTAAATACAATAAAACTTCCTGGATGCACCCTTGCAGCCAACATTGGTATCTATTAGACTATATGATTGTAAGGGGAAGAGACAGACAGGATGTGAGAATGACAAAGGCAATGTGTGGTACAGAGTGCTAACAGACTCATCCTCTCTAAGCTAAATATTCACATTCAACCAAAGTGACCTTCCCAAGGTAAAAGGAATACTAGAAGAATTAATGTCAAGACATTAGAGTGTCTCTCTGAGGGGGAACAGTTTGTTGCCAACTTGGAGGGAAAACAGAGCCAACACTCAGTTGGCAAATATGGAGCAAAAAAAGAGTGCGCAGGTTTCAGAGATCTGGTACACAAGACTACATTTGCTCATTGAGGCCAGAGCATTCCCAAAATCCAAGATTGGTTGATGAAAATGATAGGGAAATACAGAAGCTGCTAAATGAAAAATGAGAACTCCATAGGGCTTACCAGAAAGATAGTACATCCATTTCTAAGAAGGCAACATTTCATTCCATCAAAGTAAAGTCCAAGTGAAGCTTAGAGAGATGCAGGACTCTTGGCTCAGTAAGAAGACAGATGAATTTCAGTTTTATGCAGACAGTAACAAATCAAAATGCTTTTAAGGTGCCCTGAAAGCTATTTATTGGCCAAAGACATATGGTGTACCTCAGGGACTTGGTCCAAAAGAGGTGGGTTGAACACTCCCATAGTGTTCTTAACAGATCATCATCAATTAATGCAGAAGCCACTGACTGTTTACCTCAAGTTGAAGTCAGTCAACCCCTAGCTGAAGTTCCAAATGAAGATGAGGTTTTTGAATGCCATTAGGCTCCTTTCAAGTGGCAAAGCACCTGATGCTGCTTCTATTCCAGCAGAGATCTACAAGGTGGGTGGGTGGGGTTTTTTCCAGGTTATATGGCATGAAGGTGTTATCCCCCAAGAATTCAAGGATGCCTCTCTTGTCCATCTCTAAAAACATAAAGAGAATAGACTGTCCTGTGACAATCACAGGGTATTTCTCTTTTAGTCATTTTTGAGAAGATTCTCACCAAAGTCCATCTCAATAGGTTGATCCTTCACCCAGATGATGGTCACATCCTTGAGAGCCAGTGTAATTTCAGAAAGCCTCCAGGAACAGTCAATATGGTGTTTGCTGTCCAACAGTTCCAGGCAAAATGCCAGGAACAGAACAGAGGTCTTTATACAACACTTGTAGAACTGATTAAGGTCTTTGATACTGTCAGTTTGAGGGCTTATGGAAAATTATGTCAAAATTTGGTTGTCCTGAAAAGTTCATCAGTATTGTACATCAATTCTATGACAACATGCTTGCCTGGGTTCTGGATAATGGACAATGTACTCGAGATTTACCACTCACCAATGGAGTGAAACAAGGATGTGTCCTTGTTCCCATGCTTTATAGGGTGATGTTTTCAGCCATGTTATCAAACACCTTTACTGAAGATAAACACGGCCTCAAGGTCAGCTATCATACTGATGCTAAATTCTTCAACTTGAAAAGACTAGAAGCCAAGACCAAAGTGGAGGGAGTGTTGGTGTATGATCTTCTGTTTACAGATTATTGTGCACTCAGTGCAATCCCTGAAGCTGAGAAGCAACAAAATAAGGATGATTCTCTGGTGCTTGTGCTAATTTTGTCTAACAATTAACACCAAGAAAATTCTGGTGCTCCATCAACCAGGACCACAGCGTCCATATGCAGAATCATTGATTAAAGCAAATGGAGAAGGTTTGAGTACTGTGGACAAGTTCACTTACCTTGGCAGTGTCCTTTCCAAGGACAAACGTATTGCCAGAGCTAGCTGAGCATTTGAGAAGCTCCGAAAGAAAGTGTGGGAGAGAAGAGGTATTAGATAAATACCAAATGAAGAGTCATGCTGACCTCATTACTATATGCCTGTGAAACCTGAACTGTCTACCAGCACCATATCAGTAAACTGAATTGCTTTCATTTAAATTGTCTTAGGGAAATTCTCAAGATCACCTGGAGGGAGAAAATACCAGACACCAAGGTCCTTTCTCTACCTAAAGTGCTTAGCATTCCAAAATTATTAAATAAAGTGCAACTGTGATGGGCTGGGCATGTGGTTAGAATGTTAGAAGTATGCTAGCCAACCCCCTCCCCCATTTTATGGAGAACTCAAACAGGGCAAGCGCTCACAAGAGGCAATACTATGACAACCTGAAGATCTCATTGAAGGACTTTAAAATTGATTGTACAGCATGGGAGACACTGGCACAGGACTGTATAGCATGACGTGACCTCATCAGTGAAGATGCTGCACTCTACAAGGAAGACAGAATTGAAGCAGCTGGAAGGAAACATGACAAACATAGGTGGTAGAGCAAGCTAAGCTTGTACTGGTCTGATCAGCCACAGTTGGACACATTGTAATGTTTCAAACATAGTGAAGTCATTTTTGTCATTTTGGTCTTCTTTGATAAAGAAGGACAAAACTTCCAGCCAAGATGACGGAGAGAAGATGGGCACTGTATTAAGGTGTTCCTGGTATCCTCTCAAAAATAACATGAAAGAAACTTCTTAACAGAAACTCAATAGACAAAACCCAAAAAAAGAAGGTAGGAGAAGAACAACTACCAACAAGGTCTGTCTTAGGGAACCGTGGGTGAACAGGGGATGGAGACCAGAGGCAGCTGGGAGAAGCCAGAGAAGTGGCCTCAGCCACAGAGGCTTAACCAACTTTAGTGGAGTCTTTAGGCTGGGGGGGGGGGGGGGGTCTGCATGCCTGGAAATTGTCCAGCTAGGTGCAGGACTTGAGCTCCCCAGTTTTAAGGAAGCATTGTTCCAAGAACAAACAGTATTCCCCCCACCCCCTCAGGCTCAGATGGACTACAGAGACTGGCTTCCTCACCCAGGGCCCAGCCCATAGTTCAAGGTCAACTCAAAAACCCTGCGGCCCCTCCTCACTTCCTCCTCACCCCCCCCCCCCCCCACTCCCTCCAGGATTGGGAGAGGGCTTCAATCACTCCAAAGAAAGCAACCAGCACTGCCTACTGGCGGGCCCTTGGAATTACTAAATCAAGTGAACAAAGCCTCTGAGAGCTACTAGAAAAATGAAGAAAAACCAGCGAAAAGGGGGACCCATAGAGAAATACTTAGAAGAACCAGATTCTGACCCAGAGAGATCTAGTACTTCTATATGAATTGGTTTCCAGCCCAGAAAGACTTCCTGTTAGAAATCAGGAAGGAGTTTAAAAATCAATTGGAAAAGTTGGGAAAAGAAACTCAAGAGAAAATTAACATGTTGCAAGAGAAAATTAACATCTCGCAACAAGAAAACAAATCCTTGGAAAATACAATTGGACAAATACAAAAAGAAAATAATTTTCTCAAAACCATACTTGGGCAAATGGAAAATTCCTTCAAAAATAGAATTGACCAATTTGAAAAGGAGTTGCAAAAGGTAAACGAAGAAAATTCTTCTCTAAAAAAAAAAATGGAACCTGTGGAAACTAATGACTTCATGAGACAACAAGATTCTGTTAAATAAAAGCAAAAGACTGAAAAAAATGGAAGAAAATGTAAAATACCTCATCAGCAAAACCAATGACGTCGAAAAATGATTGAGAAGGGACAACCTAAGAATTATGGGGCTTCCTGAAAACACTGAAGAGAAAAAAAGGTCTGGACTTAATATTACAGGATTTAGTGATGGAAAACTACCCTGATCAGGGAACCAGAGGGCAAAATAGTTATTGAAAGAATACATTAATCCATTCCAGAAAGAGATCCTAAATTGAAAACACCAAGGTATGTTGTGCCAAATTCCAGAACTATCAGATAAAAGAGAAAATCCTGCAAGCAGGCAGAAAGAAACAATTTAAATACCAAGGAGTCACAGTAAGGATTATGCAGGACCTGGCTGCATCAACATTAAGGGATCGAAGGGCCTGAAGTGAGATATTCTGAAGAGCAAGGGAGCTAGGAATGCAGCCAAGAATCCACTATCCAGCAAAGCTGAACATTCTCTTCTGGGGGAAAGACAGACATTTAATGAAAAGGGAGACTTCCAACATTTCCTGAAGAAAAGACCAGAGCTAAATAGAAAATTTGGACATCAAACAAGAAGCTCAAGAGATGCAAGAAAAAAAAGAGCAAAGGAAAAAACTCTACTCTCCAATAAGATGAAACTGGCTATATCCCTAGCTGGGAGAAAGACTCCAATAAAGGTCAAGAATCAGTGATTCTATCAACCTGACTGTTTTTGATCAAGTACAGCACAATTTTTTACATTCTCAACAATTTGCAAACTTCCAGGAAGGCTTGATATTCATGTGGAAATGGTCAAAGGCATGGAAAGGCCCTCAGTGGCTATCACTGAACCAGAAGACGTCTCTCATTCCTAGTTGACTTTGTAATCACATCTCATTTAACCTGTACTCAACCAGACCAAGATAATACTTGAGTTTGAATTCTTGCAGCAGTAATGGAAGGCTAATGGAAAATCAAGGTCCCTAGGCATGCATAGTAGAAAGTATCATGAAAACCTCATGTCCCATAACAACCGTTCCATGAAAACAGACTCTAAAAATGCTACACTGAAATGCTGAGTCATTTTCTAATTTGAACTTAGTTTCTATTTATGTTACTCTTCTTCTGTCAGATCCTCAAAGGAAATAGCTGGCATCCTAAGTTACTCATTCAGTAGAATTTCAGTGAAAAGGTAGTCAATTTTTCCATAGAAAACAAAATTGTAACTGAAGAAATTCTAGCCTTTCAAAGGTTGTTTTGTATCTAAATAGTATTAAAAAGAAAAAAATTACCAAATTTGTAATAGTAATTAGCAATTCATTTTCACTTGTTTGAGAGTCTAAAAATAAGATGAATTTCCATTCCTGAGAGGGAGTTTGTCAAATTCAATATCCACTTTCTACCTCATAGATGTATGAGCATTTTAGCCATATTCTCTTCAAAAATCTGAATGCTACTATGGATAGGATTATTTTATATATATATATATGTGTATATATATATATACATATATACACACACACACACACACACACACACACACACATTATTAAAAAAACAAAATAACAACATTTGCAATGGACCTGCAAATAAATCATTTAAAAAGTAATTAGCAATTCATTTTGACTGATTTGTGAAGTTAAAAAAATCCATCCCACAGTAGGAGACTATGTCGTTCGGCAAATCAGAGGACTCCTGTTTGCCTCAGTTTTTTGTAAAATGGGCATAATAATAACACCAAACTTCTAGAGTTCTTATGAAGTTAAAGTGAGATAATACTTAAACAGTACAGGACACATAGTAGGTGCTATATAAATGCTAGCTATTACTTCTCTTTGATTTTGACTTTTTAATTCCCAGTGTTGTTCTCCTTCTTAAACCATTTTCACTCCTTGCATTCCTTTATTTCCCTATTGCCCTAAATTAATTTTCCATTTTAAAATAGTCTCTTTTCCAAGGATTAACTCTTGTTAGTAAACTGGATTCTGAACTCTGTGACAGCAGACTGTCTTTTGTCTTTCTTTGTAGCCTCGTGGCTTAGCTTTGCTTCTTAGCCTTTTTATCAAAGAAGACCAAAATAACATCACTATGTTTGAGACAAATGACAGTGAGTCAAAATGTGGCTGATCAGCCCAACATCAGCTCAAAATGCTCTACCCCAGGTTGGATACACATAATCCATATTAACACCTGGGGTGCTTACTCTAAACTTACATATGTCATGTTTTCCTGGAAGTGGCAATATCATTGTCATTAGCCTGTAGTTCACTCCTTTTGGTAGGTATCCAAGAATGTTGACCAGATTAATTTTTATTGCAAAACCTTCCCCAGCTGCATGGTGTTCCCCTGAACTTCAGTAAGCTGGCTTCATTTGCCAGCCTTGTTTCACTCAGGACTGCTATTTGGATATGATACCTACTGAATTCTCTTGCAGGAGCTACTTGTCTTTCATGTGTATTTGATCTTTTATTGTCTGTGAGTTTGAAAACATTCCATGAACCAATGGTGAGTGTGATCTTTTTTGAAGAAGTTCTGGTAGATTTTTTTTTTCTTGATTCCACTGAGGGAGCCTTGCTTGCTCTGGTCATCAGATCAGGTTAGGTAAGCAGAAGATTTTTAGGGAACTGTTTCTAGCCCCCTTCCTCCCATCAGGAGGTGAGCAATGGTATCCTTAAAAGGACTGTTCAATCATCCAAGGGGCTGCCGAATTTCACTGCTGCTTTCAATGGAGAAATGACCCTATGTCCCGGGTCACCTCTATACAAGTCCTAGTGTAGCTGCACCTGCTACTTTGTCACCTCCTATAATCACAGGACTTTGAGGAATGGTAAAATGGTATGGGTGATGTTTTGATGTGTGCATAAATTGGATCTAAGTGAGGTAGAGTTGCACCAATTCATCGATCTCACTCTCTCTTTCAAAGTTATCTTGATCCAGCAGCAAGACAACTGGTGATGGCTGTAGATGCATATATGACCTTGACATTTTTGGTGTCTAACCAAGCTCTAAGCACTCCCATTGTACCTGCTGCAGCTGCCTTCTTAGCCATTGAAACAAAGTGTTCTCATCTACCTATTCCACCAGTAGAAGACTTCACATACTTGGGATAGATACCCCACACATCTCACCTATGAATTTGAGACTCCCTTTCCATTCTAAAATGGTCTCTTTCCCAAGGATCAACTCTTGTTAGTAAACTGGATTCTGAACTGTGACAGCAGACTGTCTTTTGTCTTTCTTTGTAACCTTGTGGCTTAGCTTTGGTTCTTAGCCTTTTCATCAAAAAAGACCAAAATAACATCACTACACCTAGTTTAGTCTGCCTGCCAAAATGTGTTCCTGGGTTTGACCACTGTGCATGCTATAGCTTCTTAGAGTCACAGTGGAACTAGGTGGTACAGTGGCTAGAGCACCAAGCCTAGAGTCAGGAAGATTCTTCATTCTGAATTCAAATCTGGCTCACTAGTATGACACTAGGCAAGTTATTTAACCTTTATTTTGGGGGGGGCATAGGGTGTACTCAAGGAAGATGAGTACTCTTATGAGGGCTGCTGAGCTCTATTCAAGGATATTTTCCACCTTTTATGTCCACATGAGCCACCTAACTCTCATGGCTTAGCCAAGTGTCTAAAGCATCAGGTACAACACAACAGCTTTTCCAAATCTTTATATTTATCAAGAACTATCTTATCCTCATCTCAAATGAATCAGATTTCTTCTCCTTCTTGATCTCCATATCAGATGAAAAGATTATTCTTCTTTTTGTTAAAGAAAATTCCTTTACATTTGCAAGTAATCTCATTCTAGCCCATCAACTGGTGTGTGTGTGTGTGTGTGTGTGTGTGTGTGTGTGTGTGTGTGTAAA